>NC_034181.2:45356400-45551400 GCF_002021735.2 Oncorhynchus kisutch | reverse complement strand
ATTTACATTTTGGTCACTTAGCAGACACTCTTTTCCAGAGTGACTTACAGTCATTCAACTAAGATGGATAAGCAACTGTCATAGCAAGTCAAACTTTTGCGTCAACTGTCAATGGGAATGTTGTTGCTGTTCAGCCATCTACTTGCAAATGTATTTTTGAATTTCAAAATACAAAATACATGTATTTTAATTAAATACATGACAAAATTCAAGTATTTTGTCGTTTATTTTGATACATTGATCTTTATCGTATTTTGTAATAGTATTTTGACATTTTTAGCCATCCCTGATTATAGTGATGCTTCAGGGTCCATCTCTAAATGTCTGAGATGAGAGGAGTTGTCGAAGGTTAGTCACATGCACTGGTCCTGTGTTGGGGGTGTGTGGGACATGGGCGAGGTGAATGTGGGGTGTACCCGTCTGAGGTCTCAGAATGGGTCAGGGGCGGTCCCACGTTCACACTTGAGCTCTGCCCAGCCATGCTGAACCCCCCCCCCCCCCAACCCTCATCTCCTCACAGTCACGAAGGGCAATCTTGTAGTGAGCAGCAGAGTAATGGAGTGAGGAGCATTAGGGTCAATGTGTCTAATACAGGGCTAATGGCTGCCAGTTAAGCCCACCTCCACACATTAACAGGAAATCCGTTAAGGAGCAATATAAAAACGAGAAGGATGATCCTCACATACTTGAATTGAATTTCAAATATGCTTCTCATTTTCGGTGCTGACTCGTCACTCAATCAGACCTTTAACTGCGTAACCGAGTGTGTGCGCGTGTGTGAGCACGCACATACAGTATTTGCGTCTAACATCATGTCCATAGGAGTGCAAGTGTGTTTGTTTGTTTGTTTGTGTGAAGGCACGTGTTGGCTAACAAATGAGTTAGCTGTAGACTCGGTCACACTTCCCTGAGTCTTTAATGAGAAATGTGTCCTTGTGGAGAGCCTCTCTCTCTGATTCCTGGCTGAAAAGTGCAACTCCCGTGGTCAGCACTTCCCAACCCAGCAGCACACCGTACAGTGGCCCCATCAAGAGCCAGGGATTCTGTGCTGGCTTGGACACCATTTTGGAGGATTCCGTCACATTCCATGTTCTGGCCTCTGCCTGAGCCATACTTCTCCCTAACTCCGCCAAGCACTCTCCGACTTCAGCCATTTTAAACCACTTCATGCATTCCCCTGAGTTTCTCTCTTTCCTTTTCTCTGTCTTTTTTTCTCTCCATTTTCTCTCCTTCCCCCTCTCTTTCTGCCTTGTGTTCCTTTGCTGCGATCTGGCTTAAAGCTGAAGCGAATTCGAGCACAGGGATCCAACGATTTCAGCTGGAAAAACAGCACTCTCTTTTTTTGCATATGGCTTTGAACCTTGCCATTTCCATTTGCCTGTTTTGCTGTAATGAACTTAAACGGAAACACTAGGAGGGGGTGGAGAGACATTTGCACGGTCGCAGGCTCTCTGGTCCTCGACCCATCTTGTAATTCCAAATACGTTGCCTTCAGAAAGTATTGAGACCCTTTCACTTATTCCACATTTTGTTGGGTTACAGCCTGAAATAACAATTTATAAAATTGAGATTTGATGTCACTGGCTTACACACAATCCCCTATAATGTAAAAGTGGAATTATGTTTGTTTTTTTCAACAACAAAAAATTCAAATAAATGAATAATTGAAAGTTGCAATGTCTTCAGTCAATAAGTTTGTTATGGCAAGCCTAAATAAGTTCAGGAGTTAACATTTGCTGAACAAGTCTCATAATAAGTTGCATGGACTCACTCTGTGTGCAATAGTGTTTATCATGATTTTTGAATGACTACCTCATCTCTGTACCGCGCGCATACAATTATCTTTAAGGTCCCTCAGTCGGGCAGTACATTTCAAACACAGATTCAACCACAAAGACAAGGGAGTTTTTCCAATGCCTCGCAAAGAAGGGCAAGCATTGAATATCCTTTTGAGCATGGTGAAGTTATTAATAATGACACTTTGTGTGCTGTATCAATACACCCAGTCACTACAAAGATAAAGGCTTCCTTCCTAACTCATTTGCCGGAGAGGAAGAAAAGCGCTCAGGGATTCCACCATGAGGCCAATGGTGACTTTAAAACAGTTACAGAGTTTAATGGCTGTGATAGGAGAAAACTGAGGATGGATCAACAGTATTGTAGTTACTCCACAATACTAACCTAAATGACAGAGTGAAAAGATGGAAGCCTGTACAGAATATAAATATTCCAAAACATGTATCCTGTTTGAAACTAGGCACTAAAGTAAAACAGCAAAATATGTGGAAAAGTAAATAAATTTTTGCCCTGAAAATAAAGTGCTAAGTTTGGGGAAAATCCAATACAACACAATACTGAGTACCACTCTCCATATTTTCAAGCATAGTGGTGGCTGCATCATGTTATGGGTATGCTTGTGATTGTTAAGCACTTTGGAGTTTTTCAGGATAAAAAATAAACGGAATGGAGCTAAGCACTGGAATAAATCCTAGAGGAAAAACTGGTTCAGTCTCATTTCCACCAGACACTGGGGGATTAATTCACCTTTCAGCTGGACAATAACCTAAAGCACAAGGCCAAATCTACACTGGTGTTGCTTATCAAGTGGCAGAGTTACAGTTTTGACTTAAATCTACTTGAAAATCTATGACAAGACCTGAAAATGGTTGTCTAGCAATGATCAACAACCAATTTGACAGAGTTTGAAGAATTTTGAAAATAATAATGAGCAAATGTTGAACAATCCAGGTGTGATTGATTGATTGGATTTATTAGACAATTTTTAAAAAACTTACAGTACCAAAGGGCGCTCCAGCCGGTGACGCCTCTACATACAATTTAAGAATATAGCACAATAAGCTTAAAAGCTTATTTCCACTGTGGTCATTTTGGAGGGGGAAGGAATAAGGTTAGATGGCAATTGTCGTGGCAACAGACAATGACAGACATTTTTTTATTTAACTAGGCAAGTCCGTTAAGAACAAATGCTTATTTTCAATGACGGCCTAGGAACAGTGGGTTAACTGCCTTGTTCAGAGGCAGAATGACAGATTGTTACCTTGTCAGCTCAGGGATTCGATCTAGCAACCTGTTGGTTACTGGCCCAACACTCTAACCACTAGGCTACCTGCCGCCCCAATAGATAATTAGTACAGGTCCATTTCTTAATAAACAACTATGGACAGCTACAGCTCCCTTGTCTCACATACCATTAATATATAAAACAATCAATCCCTAATATATACAAGACAATCACAATATGATAAACAACAGGCACCAAAAGGCCATATGCTATCCCTGGCATTTCCTTCTCAGCCACGTTACGACTAACTTTGAGACATGCTACTATTTAGCCATTTTTTCAGTGGGAACTTGAAACCTCCTGTGGAAAGCTCTTATGGACTTACCCAGAAAGACACATCAGTAGTCACTGCCAAAGGTGCTTCTGCAAAGTATCGACTCTGGGGTGTGAATACTTTCGTGAAATCAATGCTTCTGTATTTCCTTTTCAATACCTTTGCAGAACTGTCAATTTCATCCATTTTAAAATACAGGCTGTAGCACAACAAAATGTGGAATATGTCAAGGGGTACAAGATAACTTTCTGAAGGCACTGTATATTCCCACACAATTATCGGGTAACAGCCCGAATGCCTATCAGGGAAAACGAAGTGGGCGAGTTTGCTAGCACGGCTTGGTTTTAAAACGGAAAGGCTGCGGAAAAGCAAACTCTCTTAAAAACCTAGTACTTCGTGTCTGGCCCCCAAAAAAACATAGACCCACATTACTAATGTGTTGACAAGCTGTGTTGCTTTGCATGTGAAATAACGAAATAAGACGTGAGACAAGAATGTAAAAGTCGGGCCTCTTCTGATCCCATATGTATGCAGCACCGTATGGGTATCCCTGGTCCTGTGTTTGGGGGTGTGTGGGACAAGGGCGAGGTGAATGTGGGGTGTACCCGTCTGGGGGTCTCAGAATGGGTCAGGGGCGGTCCCACGTTCACACTTGAGCTCTGCCCAGCCATGCTGAACACCCCCAACCCTCATCTCCTCACAGTCACGTAGGGCCATCTTGTAGTGAGCAGCAGAGTAATGGAGTGAGGAGCATTAGGGTCAATGTGTCTAATACAGGGCTAATGGCTGCGAGCTAGGCCCAGCCCACCTCCACACATTAACAGGAACGGTTAAAGGACAATGGAATGGGTGTCACCAAGAAGGGAATTACTCTGCCATTCTCAATGCTACTAATTCAATAATGTAGATAATCAGAACCTACTATGCCGTTATAGATCATTTAACGTCTGATTTAGAGGTTTAGAGGTGAAATTATCTCTGATTTGAATTTATCATCCTAGATTAGTGTTTTATATTTTTGTTACAATCATCTGTAAAAGTGATGCTGAATAATAATTCAGAAATTGGTAAATCCTTTGTCGAATCCAATTCTATGTATGGACTGTATACGGTTAAATGTATGTGTGTGTGGGTGTGGACGTGTTTAACTATTCTTGTGGGAACCAGAAATTCCCACAAGAATAGTAAACAAAGCCAAATTTGACGAAGTGGGGACATTTTGTTGATCCCCACAATGTCAAATGCTATTTCTAAGGGGTTCAGGGTTAAAGATAGAATTACGTTAAGGGTCAAGGTTAGGAGCAAGGGTTCGTTTTAGGGTTAGGTTAAGGTTAGGTTTTTGGATTAAGGTTAGGGTTAGGGTAAGGGTAAGAGTACGGGTTAGAGTTAGGGTTAGGTTTAGGGTTAGGTTTAGGGTTAGGTTTAGGGTTGGGGTTAGAGAAAATTGGATTTTGAATGGGACTGAATTGTGTGTCCCCACAAGGTTAGCTGTACAAGACTGTGTGTGTGTGTGTGTTCGGTGTGTGTGTATGATTTTGTCTTTGTGTTTGTGTTTATGTTCTGTGTATGTGTGTGTGTTTGTGCATGATTTTATCTGTGTGTGTGTGTTCGGTGTGTGTGTGTGTGTGTGTGTGTGTGTGTGTGTGTGTGTGTGTGTGTGTGTGTGTGTGTGTGCCTGTACGTGGCTCTGTGTGTGTCTTCTCCTCTAAGGACTGCAGCTCAGCTGGGCCTGTCTTGAGCCCTTACTCACAGTAACTAGGTGGAAAGCCATTATTCCAGATAGAGGTATTACCAGGCCAGGCCGACCGGGCCTCTGATGTATTGATCTGCTGTGAGGATGCTGAGCGGGGGAGAAGGACTATTTGCTTTAAAGTTCAATGACTCTCCACTACTATTAGTGGTGTAGCCACGGGAGCAATCGATATCTGGACAGCGACTTGTGTCACTAGACACGCTCCTCATTTAGAAACATTATAATACCGCATGGACAACCTCTCCCAGCCAGGGGTGGGCTGTCGTTTTTTTATACCCAGTGTTTATGTTGTCGACTCCTCCCGCACCTTTACAGGCTGCTTTCTCATTTAGAGGCGCGGTTGAACACGGCAGGCTGGAATCAGTGTGAATTGTAATTATAGCTGATCCCCGTGGCTGGAAGCTCGCGATAGAGGGAAAACACAGAGGCAAACAATAATTTGCGGCAGAGCTAGGTGTCACAAGGTAACTGATTAGAGCAGCGCCACAGAAAGGTGTTTAGGAGGCGGAAATGTACCTTTCTTGTCCGTGAAAGAATAAAATAAAACGGGCTCTCGGTGTAATTTCTTGGCTGCGGTTCAGATACTGAGGGGGAGAAAGGGGAGCGTTTGTTTTTAGTTCAAGGTGTGTAATGTACAGAGGCGTCCATACATAATGGGCTATTGTCAGGGGGTTAGTCTGGGGATATTAATGCCATGGTTTCTCCTATGCTATTTGGTGCCCAAACCTCTCCCTGAAGGTAGGCTGGGAGAGGCTCCTCTAAACCCACCCACCCCCTCCATCCCTTCCTCTCCTCCTCCCTCCAGGCACTGACTAGAGGTCGCTCTGTTTATCATGAGCTCTGGACCCCACTTCTGCCACCGCGCCTCCATCAGCCTCCCAGCACCCTTTCTCTCTCTTCCAGTGTTGTACTGTATTCCACCCTGCCTTGTGCACTGCACAGCCGTGGTAAACATGGAGCCTCTGCCTCTGCCTCACCGCGTTTGAAACCCTCTCAGTATCTGCGGTAGCTCTTCCCTCTGTGTAATCCCACTCCCGTATGCATATGCATACATTATGGCTGTGCATACATTTGCATCAGATTCACCATCCCTTCCGCTCTCCCCGTGCCACTGCCCCCTCCGCCAACACTCCTCCTCGTAGCCTTGGAGTGAACTTGTTTTCGTTTGAACACTCTCTATGGCATTTGAACTCGTCCCATCGATTTGTTTATGGTGGAGGGGTTGCGAGGCACTTCTTAAAGGGGTTGAAATCGACCGTCTAAATATTTGACTTCGGGGGTTAGTGGGTTACACATCACATCCAGACGGAGTGAGCATTGAGAGGGGAAGTGACGGGGTGTCTCAGCAGGGTAGCAAGCAGCTGAAGGAGAGAGAGAGAGGTCCAGCCAGATAGTGAAAGTTGTCGCAGCCAGCCACCCGAATGCAGAGGAGGCTGCACCACTCCACTGAGACCAAGCAGGCAGGGAGCACGGCTCTCCTTCTCCACAAGAGGGAGCTGCTGCACAATCCATTTCACGTCCAACAAAATAATAATAATAAATAAATAAAAGACATACATTTGAACCCCCCCCCCCCCCACACACAAACACAAACACCACCCACTCTTTCTCTCAAAGATAAAGTTATGTGCTTCTGCCTGAGTTGCAGGCCTGAAAGCTGAATTGACAGTCTCTGCAGTAAGTACTGTGCAATTGTGTGCGTGTGACAGTAATTACCATGCTTAGCTGTCTCTGTGACATCAAGCAACATTGACTTTTTTCACTCTTTCCCTTCACTTTCAATCCATCTTTAAAATAAAAAAATCATGCTGAAACAGAGGACATGGATTGTTGGATGATCAACAAAAGGAGATAAAATATAAAATATTTTATAAAATGTATTTTTTTTTAAAGACAAAAAAAAGAAGTGGTTTATGCCTGATTTGGTAATTGTGTGAGTCCAGAGAATAATCTGTCACTGATCCCCGCTCTCTCTATCTCTGCCCCCCCCCCTCCTCTCTCTCTCTCTCTCTCTCTCTCTCTCTCTCTCTCTCTCTCTCTCTCTCTCTCTCTCTCTCTCTCTCTCTCTCTCTCTCTCTCTCTCTCTCTCTCTCTCTCTCTCACTGCCCCTATCTCTCGCTCTCTCTCACTGCCCCCCCTCTCTCTCTCTCTCTCTCTCTCTCTCTCTCTCTCTCTCTCTCTCTCTCTCTCTCTCTCACTGCCCCTATCTCTCGCTCTCTCTCACTGCCCCTCTCTCTCTCTCTCTCTCTCTCTCTCTCTCTCTCTCTCTCTCTCTCTCTCTCTCTCTCTCTCTCTCTCTCTCTCTCTCTCTGCCCCCCTCCTCTCTCTCTCTCTCTCTCTGCCCCTCTCTCTCGCTCTTTCTCTCGTCCCCCCCCCCTCTCTCTCACTGCCCCTCTCTCTCTCTCTCTCTGCCCCCCCTCCTCTCTCTCTCTCTCTCGCTCTCTCTCTGCCCCCCCCCCCTCTCTCTCTCTCTCTCTGCCCCCCTCTCTCTCTCTTTGCCCCCCCCTCTCTCTCTCTCTCTCTCTGCCCCTCTCTCTCTCTCCCCCATCACTCTCCCCCTGTGTCCCTCTCTAGCTCTTTCAATCCCACTTTATCTCTCTCACTCATTCTGTCATATGGAATGATATCTTTCTTCTGATTGCTGTCTTCCCCAAATAACAATGATTTTGATAATCCACATTATGGAGTCTTCTATAGTTTACAGCATACATATAGCAACTTTTTTTTTCTACAAGTAATGCTAAACTAAATAATACATTTTCCATTGTGAAACACTGCAATACATTAGTCTCAGACAACAATAAGTACTGTACATGACCAATGTATGTTGCCTTGACGGACAATGGGTTGAAGCGACTATATATGAATGTAGGCCCCTAGCTGTAGTCGACATTACACAATGGCTCTCAGACATTGAACCACAAAAGGATTTGCCTCAGAACCATTTCAGAGAGACGCTCGGCTTCACAATAGCTCAGCTCTGCATAATCCACTTGTTATTGGGACTTGTTTAAATAATGGTAATTACTGATTTCTTTACATTTATTCCCCCCAGTAACAAGCTGCTTCTCCTCTTTTTCTTCTTCTTCCTCTTCTTCTTCTTCTTCTTCTTCTTCTCCTTCTTTCTGACACACAGTTGTGTGCTGCCGGAGAGTCTGTTGTCATGGAGCTCAGAAGCCGTGCCAGATGTCATAGTTAAGTTTGTGAAAGAAAGAAAAGAAGAGAAGAGAAAAAACACGCTAGAGGCTATTTTGTCGTCACTGATTTAGATGAAACACAAAGATGTTCAAAATGTAAGGCTTGCCCTACAAAAAGCCTCTTTTTTTTGTGTGTCTTTATGGAGCGAGATAGTACGTTTTATCTTAAGGGTAAACAGCCTTTTGCTCCGTTACATGCTAGCCCGGTGTACAGTGCCATTTGAAATCAGTGAGAACAGATACATCATAGTTAGATACTAACTAGGTCTGACACGGTGCACTGTGTTCTTCTTACGCCGTATTCCTCCGCGGCTGTCGCTACAACTACTGCATTTTGTTAATACTATTATTAATACCATTGTTACTAGTTACATATTTTGGGAAGTTACAGAATCAAGTGAGTTTTGATTGTGAGATTGAAGAAAACGTGTAAAGACCGATCGCTGTAGCCTATTCGTGTTTTACAATGGATGTATGTTCTTTGTTTACAATGCAGTCTGTTCAAATTTGTATCAATCCAGCCGTTTGTTAAGGCCCACTTCAATTGTTCTCATACAGTATCTCTCCCATACTTCTGTCGACATTTACATGTTCCTCATAGACCTACATACTATATTGCTCTACATTTGACATTACTGGAGAACATTGTTGTTAATAAGTGACTTACAGCGACTTTTTATAGACCTATTCGCGTTATTGTCGTGTTACAATTACATCGCAGTTCGAAGCAGACTAACAAACATGACTCCCTCTCGTCCTTCACCTGCAAAATTATACTCTCGCCGCATTTAGTGCATTTTTTTGAGTTGTGTTTTACACTAAAATGAGACGTATAGAGAGCATTTGAAAAAGAAACGGATTAAACAAATCAGAATACCAGACAGTAGAATTGTATTATTTCAGGCCGTCATTCTAAAGATAAAAGAGTTTGCGAATGTTGCCGCTTTGGCTAGCATTTTTGTGGCTAGACCTTTGACGTGTATTGGTTCTAAGAGGTCATTATAAAAAAAGAGGTCAGGTTTAATTGTCATGTGGCCCATATTGGTAAAGAGTTCTTAGTTCAGTTACCTGGATATTGCAAACTCTGGACTATGCAAATGCTGTGTTTTCCGTGACTGTCTTTTTCAATAGTTCAATTAACATGTAAAAAATAAATAAGAGTACATTCGATCTTTAATGGAGCTGCAGTTCGTAGTGTTTTTAAGTTGACTTAATGCATCTCCCTCTCTCTCTCTCTCTCTCTCTGAATATATATATATATATATATATATATATATATATATATATATGAAATGTTAATGTACTTTACAGGATTTGCAAACATTTTCTTTCTATTCAGTAAACAAAAGTCTTATAGTTGAGTGGGGAAATGTACTGTGATTATTTTTTTTATCATGCAAACATTTCACTAGACTAGTTAACGTCTTTAAATAAGTGGATTTGTTATGTAGATTAGTTTTTTTCTTCCTTCCTCTAATTGAGCCATTTAGCCCAGATCAATGCAAAAGTGATATTTACGTATATCTAAAGACATAAACAGGTCCAGTAGCAGAGAAAATGATCCTAGTATTTCATGTGGCAAGAACTCTTGAACTTACCTTGCAGTGACAGAGGGATTGCTTCAAAAAAAATAAAGTTCTTATGATAATGACGTATTATTGTAAATATTCGAAAATACATGGAATATGCTTGTTACTTTCAGTGGACAGTTGTTCAGCCAGCAAATTCATAAATCAGTGTTTATTATTCTCTGAATAAGTACATTTTATGTGGGTAGGAGTTACTGGGAATGAATTGGACTGTAAAACCTTTTGCATTTGGTGCACTAATTCATCAACTAACTTTTATTTGTTTAATTTATGGAGAAACAATTTGCACTACCGGCACTGCAGTAAACATCGTTAATCAACATACATTATTATAATGAAGCTGTTTTAAAATGTTTAACAAAGGAAATGAAAAGGGATAACCCTCGCTGTGTGCATCTTCCGTTGTGGCCATAATTAATGGCTAAACGTAGCTTTTCTTCGCCATTACAGATGACGAAGGAGATCCGCAATGGGAAAACAGTGCACCATATATTTAACAATAGATACGCTTAACCTCAACTGCTGAACATAGTGTATTATTACAGAAGTAGCTCACTGCTAATGCACCCCACTGCCTCACACAATACGACGGCCAATTAAATCTGAAATTTAAATGACCAGGCTTGTTTTGCTATCGCTCATTGGACAGTGGGTGGCCTCTGGGTGTTTTCCTTTATTGGGGTGGAAGGGGCAGGGGGAGTCAGGGAGGGAGTGCTTGATGTTGGATCATGGGCAGGAAGCAGTGGTATATTATTGCTATGTCTACCGTTTTCCAAGCGGTGCCACTCCGCTCAACGTGTGTCACTGATGTGCATACCTAATGTTCACCTCAATGGTCTAAAATGGTTTATCAATCGACATAAGATGAGAGGAGCTGAATATCAGACACCGAGCTAAGAGATGCAGTGTTCCTCGTCTTGTTCCTTACATGGCCAATACCGTTGGCCGAAGGAAACACTCCCATTAGCGACTCGGCACGGTGTTGACGTCACCAAGTGAGGCGTGATTCCCCCCCACTCTTTCTGTCTTTCTCTCTTTCACCTTCTCACCACGGCCCCGCTGTCCACATCAGGGATGAGGAATCACGCGTTCTCTGCCTTGAGGGCCATTTGTTAATGAAGGCCAAAGTGTCAGATGATAAATATAACCGAAGTAAAATGACACATGTAAGTGATCTCATTTAAGAGCATTACATTTGAATTTATTGGGGTACTTGGGGGGAGGGGGGCGGAAAGGCCGTGACTGAGTGTGGGAGGGAGCAGGATGCAGACGAGGGCTGAGTTATGGTAAGATGAGAGAGGCTGAAGTGGCGTGGTGCTGTGTGCCGACGTGCATTATCACACTGCAGGGCTCTGACTGGGGCCATCTGCTCCCTGCCCCACAGGAGGGGCTCTCTTATGCCCTTACCCCTCCAGTGCCCCATCCCCTCCTCTGAAAGTGCAGAAAAGCCCCCAGCACCCTACTCCAGCCACTCTTGCTGCTAAGTACACTACATGACCAAAATTATGTGGACACCTGCTCGTCCAACATCTCATTCCAAAATCATGGGCATTAATATGGAATGGTCCCCCTTTTGCTGCTATAACAGCCTCCACTCTTCTGGGAAGGCTTTCCACTAGATGTTGGAACATTGCTTCCATTCAGCCACAAGAGCATTATTGAGGTTGGACACTGATGTTCGGCGATTAGTCCTGACTTACATTCGGCGTTCCAATTCAGCCCAAAGGTGTTCAATGGGGTAGAGGTCAGGGCTCTGAGCAGGCCAGTCAATTTCTTCCACACTTCTATCTCGACAAACAATTTCTGTATGGACCTTTCTGTAGGGACCTAGCCTGAACCATGACCATGACAGCGCCAGACCATTATTCCTCCTCCACCAAACTTTACAGTGGGCACTTTGTATTGGGGCATGTAGCGTTCTCCTGGCATCCGCCAAACCCAGATTCGTCCGTCGGACTGCCAGATGGTGAAGCGTGATTCTCCAGAGAACGCGTTTCCAATGGCAGCGAACTTTACACAACTCCAGCTGACACTTGGCATTGCGCATGGTGATCTCAGGCTTGTGTGTGGCTGCTAGGCCATGGAAACCCATTTCATGAAGCTCCCGACGAACAGTTATTGTGCTGAAGTTGCTTCCAGAGGCAGTTTGGAACTCGGTATTGAGTGTTGCAACCGAGGACAGACTAATTTTACAGCTACGCGCTTCAGCACTCGATGGCCTCGTTCTGTGAGCTTGTGGCCTACCACTTCGTGACTGAGCCGTTGTTACTCCTAAACGTTTCCACTTCACAATAACAGCACTTACAGTGGCCCGGGGCAGCTCTAGCAGGGCAGAATTTTGACTAACTGACTTTTTGGAAAGGTGGCACCCTATGAAGGTGCCACGTTGAAAGTCACTGAGTTCTTCAGTAAGGCCATACTACTGCAAATGTTTGTCTATGGAGATTGCATGGCTGTGTGCCCGATTTTATACCTGTCAGCAACAGGTATGGCTTGAAAAGCCAAATCCACGTATTTTAAGAGGTGTCCACATAATTCTGTATAGTGTATGTCTAGTCAATAATACTACATTACAAAATGCATACGGAAACAATGCCTTAACCCCAAGATTGTCCAGAAGAGCCAGTCTGTTTATAAGATTTTGTAGTCATCTTTTAAGGGGTCATATTTAGATAATGATAATGATGACTGATCATGAAACATCGGATTTTAATAACATGGTAGGTTGTTTGGAAACAACAGAAAATATCATTCTTCATATGGACAACATGCTTGTTCATATGGACAATCACGAGACTTCGTCACGAGACTTTGTCTTTATGACCATATGTCCGCATGCCAGACAAACGAGTCCGCAAGTGTTCTTGCTTTCACAGTTCACGCTAAATGCATGTTTGGTTTTGTCACAGTGACTACATCCATAGTGATTCGTTAACTATTCCCTAGATCCCCACGGTAATTCGAAACACTCACAGTGTAAGACATTGAAAATGAAAGCCCCTAGATTCTCCGACTGGTTGACACAATTTGTATGGCAGAGCAGGAACAATATATCCAATCCATTTCTTGGCCTCGATGCATTTAGTAAATACGGCAGCTTGTTTTTGAGAGAGGGATGTTGACAGAAAATCAAAAGCAATGTAGCGGCGGCGTCCCATAATGGTGACTTAGCTGTACTTTACACCCCTCTTACAAAAGATCTACGATTTGAAAACAATCAATCCCTTCACGAGAGCTTGTTATTTTCTCCCATAATAAGTGTAACCTCTTTTCATCATTCTTCCACCGCGCTGATTGTGTTTGCACAGGAAGCTCTCTGGAATATGCTTGTAAGCTCAAAAGAAAATCAAAAAAAAAATGTGGCAGGGGTTTTATTTTGGAGCATCCCACACTCCTTTTCTTATTCATTTCTCTTTTCCGAGTTTGTGTCATTGTCAGATGTTATTGAGGACTGGAAATATCTACATGGCATATCGACGGCTCGGCATGAAGGTGGCACAGCTTGGTGTCTGGAGCTGGGCGGAGGATTTCTCCCTCTCTTTAATTTGAAGCAAAGGAGCTTGCTCAAGAATTACCGAAGAGTATTTGTGCAATTAGGCACGGATGGAGACTCTCAGAAAATCTAGCAACTTTTTTTCGTGGGCCGCTCCTGCCTGTGCTGTCACCTCGCGCCTACCGCCTCCATGCTAGTCAGACTCTAGTTCTTAGGGCTTGTGATGGCAAGTCCTGTGTCTGTTTCATCAGACGTTATGATATCACGCGTTATTTCACAGCACCTGGAAAGTTCTGCAGACACGGTCAGGTCATAAACATGATCAGAGAAAGAGTAACCAAATGGAGGAGGTCTCCCCCTCTGTGAGTGGAGGTGGGCAGGGGAAGGGAAGTGCCTCCTGGTTGGTCCTAACAGGTTTATTTCGGGGGAGGCCCTGTGCCTCATTGTGACAGGGTTGCTTGCGGCTCTGCTACCACCGGGTCTGTTATGTGTCTTCCTCTCGCAAATGACCGTTTAACCGTCTTTTCAGCACCCTGACGCCTCGCCTGTTATTACCACATTGTATCTCTTCCCACTGCATACATGTGTGAGGCTGGGCCCTGAAATGTGCTGTGCTTTTTCTGGGCTCTCCTACGGGCAAACATCGCTGTGTTTACTCCTCAGCAGAATGCTTTCCTTTCCAGAAGTTTGACATGCTGTTTTGTTGCCATGGTAAGCCCCCCCAATATATATATTTTTTATTTTTGTCTTGAACATTTTTTATCTCAGTGGTATATAGAGCCTGTGGCCCTCAGGGCCAGATTTAAGTGTGTGGGTCTTCAAGGATTTCTCTACAGAAAAGCTGTTTGGATGGCAGCAGCTCTGCCATACAAGTACGACCGAATTGTGTCATTTCAGGTTTTCTAGTCGGCGCCGGAACCAAAGGAAAGTCCAAAAGAGAAGCAAAAAAGACAAAACAAAAGCTGATGAAAATGGACCTGATTGGATTATGTCAGACTTGGCAAGTGTCCTGTTCTGAAGGAAGTCTTGATTCTGTCTTATCACACTCTGCCTTACAGCTAAATTAATTTGAAAAAGCACAGCAAAGCACAGCTCAGCGTCCTGAAAGACAACCAGCAGATTGTTACTGTAAATATGGAGTTGAAATGGTGTGGGCTCTACACAGCTACGAGCTACAGTACCATCGGGAAGTGAGTAGCAAGCTACGTATTCTGAAAATAATAGATGGCCACAAGGTACGGAGCCGAACGCTGGGGCAAATCAAATGTCTTCAAGCTGTCTGAGACATTGTGAAACTCTTTCAAAATGTTGAAATGTGACATAAAATCATGTTCATTTTAATCCAAAATTGACCAACAGTCCAAAAAATATGACAAATACCTTGACTGTTTGCGACATGAAATGGCATGGTGTTACGTGGAAATACATTTAGAGGATTATTAAAGAACAAAAGCGTGACTTCTTCTGATCCCTGATCACTCCTTTTAATATGAAACCTCACTGTAGTTATGTCTTCCGGAGGCCTTTTGCAGTGCACTTTAAGCCTTTGCTCAACCACAATCATCTGTTTTGATATCACCATCTTTCTCACTCATCTCCATATCATGTTCAATTAGTGTAACTGTGCTTCCTGTCCCTCTATGGTGAGAAACAGTCTTCTTCTCCCCTATCTATGTCAACAGGTAATCAAGTCTGATTAAACACTGAACACACACCTAATTGCATTAGGCCTCAGAAGTATATTCTAACCACCATGACGACAAATACACTGGAGCTGCGAGGAGAAAACCCAGGTCCCACATTTCAAGAAGCCGTGGCAATATTTACTACTTCAAAACCAAACAGGGGGGATGTTAACTGACAGTGAGCTGTAAGTGCCAAATCCAAAAACCTCAAATCTGCCTTAATGGCCTCAGGAAGAGAAGCCTCGAGCTGTTCATACATGCCTTATTCTAATTTGACACGCCACAAATAACATAATGATGCCTGGAAAGATGCTGTTAGCATATGTTCAGGAACTACACGGGGTTTGCCTTCGTTGAATCAGTGCAATGTAGAAACTATGCACAATAGGCTACATGGGACGACCTGTTTCCATCCGCTGGTGGCATTGGTTCTTTGACAAAACTACATTTCCCATCATTCAACCAAAATCATTACTCAACACAAGCAACATACAGTGAAAGAAAAGGTTTTTAGACAGGAGCATGAAGAAGTGAAACTAAGTCTGTCTTAGCATGTAGAGGACTCTGAGGAGTAGTTGAGACGTTAGCTGTTCTTTGGAAGTGCCAGTACGTGTGCACAGCACTTCCTCCATCTGGGGATTGAACAAACGTGCCTCTTGTCAATTACCCATTAACCTTATGAACTGCTCAGGGTTGGTTCACTTCATGCATTGCGGAACACGTTATCATCACCAAAAAAATGGCGGACTATTTATTGATGTAGATTTATATGCCTACTAATTGAATGGCTGTTGTATTAACTTGACACACTCTGCCCTCCCCGTATAGGCCAGACCCCTGTATCACAGGGAGCTCCTTAAGTGTGCTGTGACGTATCCTGAAGTCCTTCCTTAGCACCTCTCCCTGACGACAAGGGGTGTGAACTGATAGCTTCTGTCAGATAGCAACTGGGAACGGATGGTCAGAGCTGGATGGCTGCAGTACAGGGAGTGGGTCAGAAGGTTTAGCCCGAGGAAGAAGGGGCGATAGACTGGGAGACGGACAGAGAAAGGGAAAAAGCGACACAGAGCAGGTTTCTCATCCACCCGCGATCCACCTCGGGAGGAAAATGTTATAACGGAGTTCGATCAATGAGGCTTCGCATCCATTTCCCATGTATTTGTCCACGGAGACGTCAGCTCGATCTGCATTTACGACTGCGCTTCGTCTTGAGGCAGAAAGCAAACAATTTCTGCAGCCAAAGCCTTAACAGCACTCGACAGTAATTAAACATAAAGCCAGGGCAAGAGTTCAGTGTGAAACTCTGATTTAGCCCTTTGAACTCTCGCAGGAAAGAAATCAGCACTCCTAATCCCGGCTCCAGAGTGATCATAGCTCAAGGATATGCACCTCTGTGTCCATCATCACTGGGTCGGCCAACCAGGGCACCATTACTAATGCAATCACCCTCATGATCTGAACTTTAGAACCCCAACCCAAATAAAGAGATAAATGCATCAAATATACAGTGAATGGAAGGAGTGAGTATGAGTCACCCAGTGAGGTGCATCTTACGTCTGTATGAACCTATAGCTCTGCAGCTGGCTTTGCCTGGGGGGGGGGGTGAAGTTGAGGGGATATCTCATCATACAATAACTCATGGCCTGCTCATTAGAGATGAGGTCACGCCTTTGGCTTCAAATGCTTTTACTCTTTCCTTTATTTCTGGGAGAGCTAGTAGAGACGCTGAACTGGTAGGCTTGGCACTGGAAAGATAGGGAAACATTAAGCAGAAGGTATGGGAAGAGTTCTTTAGCTGTGTGTGTATGTGTGTGTGTGTGTGTGTGTGTGTGTGTGTGTGTGTGTGTGTGTGTGTGTGTGTGTGTGTGTGTGTGTGTGTGTGTGTGTGTGTGTAGCACATGGGGATTTGTAAAACAGCCTGAAGTATCGCTACTTGCGCGGTCGAAGCGTTTACTTCCGTTAGCACCGACTGGTAAGATGCTTGAGGAGGGAGATCACGTGTGCTAGCAAGGCAGAGGTCCTGGGTTCGAGCTTCGGTGTGAGCCGAAGCAGCAGGAGGAAGCGGTACTCACTAATCAAGTGGCGTGACGTCCTTTACACTGGTGCCAAGTGACTCGGATCAACTGTTGCACTCAGCTCAACCCTGGGGTCTATGAAGATATGGACCATTCAAGCTCTTACAGTGATCCCTTTTAGGGTGTCCCGATTCCTAATAAACTCGAGGCCGATGTTTCATCTTTAGATTCATTTAGTGCAATTATTTATCCTGTTTGACACTCTCATAATGGACCCCTTTAATTTAGGAGCTGTTATATGTGTAGTCAGTCAAGGCCCATCAAAATGTTTAAAAGACAAGTGAAAGAATGAGTCCGTTAGACCTGAAGTTCTGTCCTCCAGGGAAACTTCACAAAGATCCCTGTCTGATTTATAGGCACTTAACTAGAAGCCTGAGCCGATATTCATAAACAGGACTTCAAACCAAGACCCCATCCACTATCCCTTCTTGTAAATAAATACAGACAGATATGCCTTTTTTTTTTTATAGACAGCAGCAATTAAAAATATTACCACCAGCATCATTTTACCACACGTATTTAATATTTTACGGTACATTGTATTTTACCACGTTGAATCTTTATGTTTCATGGCTGGCCTCGTCCGATTTTATCCCATGCTCCTTACAAGATTCGGTGTTGTTATTATCAGCAGGAGATGCAGATTGGCTGTTTTTGTTGTCCAACTCTTTCGACGCTTAGATAAATCCAATGTGTCTTCAAACAGACAACCCTCTCACCTCGACAGCACCTTTGGTTATTTTTTTTTTACTGAACGTTACAAGGCTCATTTTAGCCATTTGACGTTTGAAAGAGATTCAAAGCAGTTAGAAGAGTCGAATGGAAGGAGCCTCTACTGAACACTGCCTTTGTCCACCTTTGAAGTATTGCCCCGTTTATGATATGCTTTTGTTTGTCATAAAATGTTTTGCTGTTGAATCATGTTTGAAAGGCTTTGTTTACGTCCTAAGCAAGTAAAACCCAACCTGTATGTACCTCGTTATGGCTGAAATAGAGTGTAACATCTGCATGTGTGACTGTGTTTAAGTGTCAAAACAACTATAATGAGACAACATCGTAATTGTCAGCCATTGGGCTTCCTAACAACATATACAGGCTGTATATTAGAGTTAATACCATTGCTAATATTGGCCATTTCATAGTTATCAGCATGTTTGGCAAGAGAACAAACACCCTGTCGATGATTTAGATTTTTTTATGTGTTCACATCAGTGTTTTAGTGGTGTCCCATCAACCATGCTTATGAGCGATGACATTTCTTCCCAGATGGTGATGTTGTCCTCTTTTGTCCCTGGATGGTTGTGGGATACTTCGAGACAGGCCGATACAAGACATTCTGGTGCTTTTCATTTTAGTGGACGTGGAATCGGTTGTTACAGATCTTCGGTTGTCGGGATGCGCGGAGAGATTGAAAAAAGGGAATGACCGTGTTGGAGGTATTGTAGTCTCCAGAGTATAATGTTTTACCGATTTGCTATACACGGAGTGTACGAAACATTAAGAACACCTTCCTAATATTGCGTTGTATCCCCTCCATGGGTTCCACAGGGATGCTGGCCCATGTTGACTCCAATGCTTCCCGCAATCGTGTCAAGTTGGCTGGATGTTCTTTGGGCGTGAAATATACAGCAGTTTTGCAGTTCTTTACAGGAACTGGTGCATCTGGCACCTACTACCATACCCTGTTTAAAGGCACAAGTCTTGGCCATTCACCCTCTGAATGGCACACACACAATCCATCTCTCAATTGTCTCAAGACTTAAAAATCCCGTCCCCACCCTTTCATGATTGCTTTCAGCTGGATTCACCTGGTCAGTCGATGTCATGCAAAGAGCAGGTGTTCATAATGTGTTGTAAACTCACTGTATATATATTCTCTCTCTCTCTCTCTCTCTCTCTCTCTCTCTCTCTCTCTCTCTCTCTCTCTCTCTCTCTCTCTCTCTCTCTCTCTCTCTCTCTCATATGCTTCCTGAATTGCCTTTCTTCTCCAGGTGAGTCTGGGCTGATCCCCAGGCCCTCTGCTCTTGTCAGAAGGCTCCCAGGCTATCCAGGCTCTCTCGGGGCCGTGTTTCACACACCAAATTGACGTCTCTTAGTGGAAATGACAGTTTCAGCAGGATTTGCCTTTCTTAACCTCTTCAAATCCATTTGATCTCACCCATTCTCCCTCAGAGGGATTGAGTTGGAAATGTACTGGAGCTTCAAAAGCCAATGAACAGTGCCTGCGTGAATGAGACAGATACTTTCTTATCAGAAAAATACCAAAGTAAAATCCTGGCAATGTAAAACGGCCTTTTTGCTCTGAACAAAGACTATCAGACCTATGAAGTATGAAATATTGCCCGGGGATGTTTCAGCCCGTATTCCTCAACCGTTTTGAGGAGAGATGTGAAATTCTCTGAGAAATCAATAGCTACATGAATTTCATGTTTAGATGCCTATCTGGTTTTTGCTTCATTTTATTTACAAGTCTCAGGAAGTAGATATAGCCACAAGCAATGAGCTACCAAGATACATACTATTCTCTGAAACATGATTTTCTATTTCAATCAGGGATGGGTAACTTCTCTCTGCCCCATGGCAAAGTGTGTGGACTTGCAGGAAATTAACTTTAAAACTTTAAAATTTTTGAAAGGTGGGGGGGGTGCTTACAAAAAAATTATTAGGTCCTCAAAAAAGAAGACCCATGTGATATTATATTACTTCCATGATGAAAATGTACTACAGTTCTCTTGCAGTAAGTAAGACCCTATCATGTACCTTGCTAGCGTTGACTGCCGTATCATACACCCTTAGTTCAACAAAGGCTAGTGATTATACAATTTGACTCTGCAGTTTAGGGAGAAAATGTTCCCCAAAAGCCCCCTCCCTCCATACATTTGAATCCCCAAGTCTTTCAGAGACGTTACTCCTGGGGGTCTTAGTCGCTGGCACAATGGATGGGGCCATGGTTTGAAAGAGAGCACCTTTTAGGCTATTCCCTCACTCAGCCTTCCGATTCTCTCCAGCACACACTCTTGAGCTGTGAAGGTCCTCTTTCTCTTGCCTGTGAGCAGGGAGCCCTGTAATAGTCTCTAATTGATAGGGAGGTGTTAGGGTCTTTCTGCATGAGCCGAGGGTGGGAGCGGGGAGGGAGGGAGAGAGAGAGGATTAAGTGTGAGAGGGGCAGGATGGGGATTTAGAGAGGTCCTGGGTCTGTCCCATGATGACTCATTATATTTGTGGTGGTTTTGTGGCGGTTGGCTCATTATGAGTCCACAGAGGACAGGAACAATGCGCTCTGTAGGTAGGAGGTGAGCTTAAATAGTTGGGGCTCAACACTTTCCAACAAAGGAGGGGAGAGACCAGAGAATGGGACTTGGAACAGATGCTATAAAAGTGGCAGATGCAAATTGCGAATCTTCCTTCAAAGTGTTTTTTGTTGTTGTTGTCAGACTCCAGATTTGAATTAGCTAGTTAGGTGTTTCATTTCAGATATGCCCTTTCAGATATGTGATGCTTGATTCTCTCCCCCAAAAATTCATATGCAAGGAAGGGGAAAAGGGATGTTTTATGATATTGTTTATTTTAACGCGTGCCCACAAACACGTTCACTTACAGTACTGTGTATCCCAAGCGATTTCCGTGGAAGGCTTTGCATAAGACCACAGCTTATTTAAATAGCAGTTGTCATTCATCTTATTCATCTCATCTGTCGTCTTACGGTGTGATTTTCTTCACATTTTGTATTCCATAGGATGAATGGCGATGGCCAGATTGTCTCTCCTGAAAATGTGCTTGTTCCTGACTTTATTGAGGCCCTGGGACTCACAATAATCTTGCACTGACATCCAAATGAACACACACCCACCTCATATGTAACATGCATACACTGATGCTAAATTAAGTAACTGAGTCATATTGCAACAGCCTCACTTTTGTTTTGTATTTTCCCCTGTCTGTGTTTTGGTCTGTGTCGGTCTGTGTCTGTCTGTCTGCTTGCCACTTTGTTCTCAACATACTCTACATGATGTGGTGCCATATGTTCATGTGATAAATGTAATCCATTTCTTAGCCCAATCCTTGACCCCCATGACCTGTTATGTTTTAAACGAGTATGCATTTTACCCACCATGCGCAACTCAGGCGATACAGAATCCAAATTCCAAATGTATTATTTATGAACAGCTACTGTGTTCCTCACAGAGTTCACCTGTTTTACTATATTACAAGAGAGTAGATAGAGGCCCCAAGCTCCTCACCCCTATATCTTCCCCCATTCCACTATACCACCCTCGGTGCCTGACAAAGAGAGAGAAAGACAGAACAAGGGAAAGAAGAGAGAAGGGGGGAGCAAGAAGAGAAAGAGAGAGAGAGAGAGAGAGAGAGAGAGAGAGAATGGCCCTGGCACCTGATCCATAACAGTCATTGCCGGTTACATACATTTCAGGATTCATTCAGGCTATGAAGATAATCGAGGAAGTCGACAGTTCCCCCTGCAGCCCAATGGATTTATGATAGCACTGTCAAGAAAATGAGGCGAAATGACACAGTAGCTGACTTTAGCTGCAAATAATGTGATAGGCTGTACAGTGGTGCTGCAGCAGCTGCTGTCATTGCAGGTAATAGGCTATAAAATAGCCTGATAGCAATACCTGTCATTTCTTAATGGCTGACTTCACTGAAGAGCTTTTGTGGCCTTTAACATGAAGATAATAGAAGATACAACAAATTGTACAGCTTTTGCGTTGCATCCATAACTTATCTCCAGAGGCCCCAGCACAACAAGGACAACACCCTGTGTGTGGTAAGGGAGAGGTGTGAGAGTGTCCCTGGGTTTTATTCTAGACCTAGATCTGCAAGCTCTACAGTCATCCAGCTGTCTCCCTCTTCACATGCCCCTTAAAGTAGGACACATTTATACACCTTGAAGAAAATGGAGCTGCACCTTAGGTTATGGGTAGTTGTGGGGTTTGGTCATGAGAAATTCAGAAGGGCGTCCAGCACTGTGCCATTACTGCGCTGTTGGTTGGATACTCCCAGAACACAGGAGTATTTAGTCACATACATTTGAATTGTTGTCATATTTGAGAGATTGGTTGACTGCAGGGTTCTCCAGTGAGGTTGCGGACACGCCTCTGGGAGTCTCAGAAATAGTTTGACGTCACACCAGGATCAACAGTCATGGCTGTTGCTTGGGTGATGCTAGCTGACACAGCATGCTGCTAACAGGTCGTTTTTCTGGGCCCCCTTTCAAATGCTATATGCCAGCTAGCCTCCCCATGCCATAAATGCTAGCTAGCCAAAGTAGTGTTAAACAGCACTAGGATTAGATACCATGCTCACAAAACTACTACTCCATTACCACTGCCCACTGTCATGTCACCCGGCTATTGAAACACAAATCATTTACAAATGGTTGGTGGTGAGAAAATACTCTGAGTTGAGTCTGGTCCTTGCTGCGGGCGCGTGTGCTTGTGTGTGCAGGCGCACGGGCGTGCATGTGTGCGGCCGCATGTGCTTTTAGCAGGACCGGTCATATATCAGCATCATTCGTTAAGAGCTCTCCCAGCCCTAGTGCGGCTACATAAACACAGGGGTTGAGGCCACGGCCGGTCTTTCACATCACAGTGGAGAACTTCAAAGTCACTTCTCCTCACAGAACTGATGAATGCTCCCCGCCTGCCGTCCTGATGTATGAGCCTGGTCACAGGCCTCACAGTGGATGTGGCTACGACTGCGGCCCCATCACGGAGCTAGAGTGTGAGAGAGGGACATTTGTTAGCTTTAGCTGTGTCTGGTAGACCTGGCTTTAATTCTGTACTGAGGACATCAATCCATTTAATTCCACACTTTGAAGAGTCTCTTTTGTGTGCTACTAACGCCATGTATTATCAACCCTATTAAAAGTGTAATGCGATTTAAGTGGAGTCCTAAAAGTGGATCATTTGTCACACTATTCCATTGGAATGTGTCCTCAACTTATGATTCAAATGATTAAACCATAGGAGTCGGAGCACTAAATGGGATAGTTAAATGACTGTGCGCACACACATACACAGGCGCACACACATCCCTGCTGAGTTTCCATCTCTAAATAATGTCCTCAGTTTGATCTCCGGCTCAGTTCGTCATGAGGGAACAGAAATATCCAGGGCCAATCAGGTCTTAATGAATAGGCTGATGAGTGCCAGGCAGCACAGAATTAACAGACAGACAGGAAAGAGAGAGGGAAGGGAGAGAGATACAGTCGAAGGGTCAGTGGAGCAGGACACACTTTATAAAAAGAAACAGTCTAATTCTGTCCGGCAAGCTGATGGAATCGCCCTCACTTCAGGGATGAGGCTCAGTTATTAGGGTCCAAATGTGGATACACCGGGGGGGACCAAAAAAGAGGAGAGGGAAAGAGACAGAGACGAGAGAGAAGAGAGAGAAAGAGACAGAAGAGAGAGCAAGGGAGAGATTGAGAGAGAGAGAGAGAGAGAGAGAGAGAGAGAGAGCAGCGTGAGAGACAGCTCGCCTGGGCAGGAGCATATTGAGGGCAGCAGGTGGAAGAGTGGCACAGTTAATTAAAACGCCTGCCTTAATGTCTGAGCCTGTCACTCTAGGGAGAGTCGAGCTGAGCCACGGCCAGAGCTGCCAGCCAAAGAGCTGGGTCCAACCCAACCGCCCGCCCGCCAGGCCACATGTCAGACAAGCACCACACCATGCCCCTTCACCCCCGCCTGCACCCTCGGCATGCCGCCCCTGTGCCCCTAACCTCTCCGTCACTACACAACTTGACTAGACCATCCACAAATACAGCAGGCCCCACACCCCCACGCCTTGTCTGAGGTGTTGTTCTCCTGCTCCACAGCATCCGTAGCATGCCTCTAGACTTCCAGACTCGCAGCGTAATCTGTCTGCGCTAAATAATTCATGTAGTGTTCAGACTGTTATAGGGGATGTTCTGATGTTTCTATCATGGCCGTCTGAACCAACGAGTGAATCAAGCTGTTATCTGATAACCATTCTGTTTCGTGCCTAGTGCAGGCTTGAATTTCATCAGTGGTTGGGTTGGACATTAATTCAGGGGAGCCAGTGCACAGCAGTACAGAACAGATAGATCCCAGCTTTTGGACTCAAGTGGAGCTAATCCAGAGTAATACTATCTGTTGCAGATTTACGACATGGCTCGGAACACGTCGTACATGTCGGCGATAGAGATGAAACTCACAGAGTAAAAAATGAAGGTGGTATGCCTCCATGTTGGACAGTACAGCTGTCTTGATTAAGAGACAGCGGGCGGGGGGGGGGGGGGGTGAGCAAGAGACAACGAGTGCACGAGAGCCTGAAATAGAGAGAAGAGGGAGAGAGAGCGAAAGAAGAAGAGAAATCAGGAAAGGGAAAAAGACAGAGAGAAAGGCAGAAAGAGAGCAAGGAGAGAGAGGGAGAGAAAAGGCATCCATTCAGGTTTCAGGTAGCGAGAGCGCCCTGTGTTGTTTGGCTAATGTTTTATTGGGGCACGCTATATCACCCTGAATTGCTTTGTCAATAACCTGCCCACTCGGTGGCGAGCCCGAATCTCAGATTGTCATGCTGACTGACAGGCAGGAGATGGAAGATAATTCAAAGAAATTGGAAATGTGAAATCTTTAGGGGCCACTTCTTTACACGGCAAATGCCAGGGTATCTTCCCATCAGCGCCTGCTCTCACAAGCCACAGCATTGTTAATGGTGGCATGTCTGTCCATCAAGCCTGCTTCAGGAGGGATTTATCCCTGTTTGGCTCCTTATCTCTGCTTCCTGCCTGCCGCACAGGCCTCGGGTGTGTGTGTGTGTGTGTGTGTGTGTGTGTGTGTGTGTGTGTGTGTGTGTGTGTGTGTGTGTGTGTGTGTGTGTGTGTGTGTGTGTGTGTGTGTGTGTGTGTGTGTGTGTGTGTGTGTGTGTGTGTGTATGTGTGTGCGTGCGTGTATGTTTGTGTAGCTATTAAGGGAATTGCAGGACTTAGCTTTGTATGTTGAGGAATGAGCATACTGTAACTTAAAAAATAACATTGCTTCGGATTCACAACATATTATTATATAGGTTCATTGTGTGATTGATTGATTCAGTCATTCATTCATTCATTCATTCATTCAGTCCTGTGTTTTCATATGTCTTGTGTTGGACCCATGTAATGCCTTGCAGGCAGAAGCAAATTGCACTGGCTTATCTAGCTTCATTGGTTAATTTAGCTGTCAACACCAGAGCTGATTCACCTCTGATAGTGGCCATGGCCTCTCTTTGTGGTCCTACAGGCCTGGCCTTGTCTAACGCCTTGCTATCACAGTGCACACCTAAATGGGCAGTGTCACTCAGCACCTGTTGGACTCTGAACCATGTGCTGAGATCAGGTGTTAACAGAGAGCGACACGAAGTCACTAGGCTTATTTTCCGTTCGACTTTTGATGATCTGTCCAGATGTAGATTTGGTTTCATTGATTGTTCTCTTGAGCGTTGTGGTTTCAGAGAAAAACATCTAGTCGACGTCTGCGCAATTGCCGGGCACTCCGCTAGCGGGGCAGAATGATTGTCTCCAACATGATGAGGAGAAACGACGATATCAATGAACTCTGAATGTCTTCTATGAATACTTTCATTAATCAGTTGAGATCTGGGGCATTTGGCTACCTATTCCTCTCCAATTAGACACCGTCCATACGGAAAATTAATTTGAAAACGAAGTTAATTATTAGTTTGATAATTAGGTTTATGATTAAGTAGTTAATAAAGGAAACAAAAAAAATGAACTTTTTTTTTTGGAGTCTAAAAGAAAACATAGAGGCCATTTGTGTTGGAGAAGAGAAGAAAAAAAAATCTTCTGGCTTTTGCAAACTCAGTACGCTTGTGTGTGCTGTAGACACGGGAAGACATGCATGTATGTATGTCTGTCACCACCTCGATGCAAATTGTGCCGTCGTTGTAAAACATTCCATTATCCACCCTACTGTACCAATTACACATCTCCAGCTATCTACGCAAGTAGAAGTACAAGATAATGGATTAATTAGCATCATTAACATGAGAAATTACCGAGATGGAACTCTTGAATGCTACAGTTCCATGTCTTCTCTGATCTCAAAGACCACCAACACAGACACGGACTGGTTGATATACCGTACAAGCGCCTGTGTGTTACAAACACACAGTAGGAATATAGCCTAAGGTTAGCCTAAGGTAAGGATGGGTTGCTGTGACAGTTGGCTAATATACTTATTTGTATATTAACTGTTCATGGACCATGTAGAGTAGACAGGGATCATCTTCTCTGTCAGCCATAAGGTCTAGAATACAGCCACACGTGTGTGTGTGTGTGTGTGTGTGTGTGTGTGTGTGTGTGTGTGTGTGTGTGTGTGTGTGTGTGTGTGTGTGTGTGTGTGTGTGTGTGTGTGTGTGTGTGTGTGTGTGTGTGTGTGTGTGTTTGTGTGTGTGTGTGTCATGAAGCTGTTAACGGAATGATTAAGTGCAGGATGAGTGGTGTTCTGCCACACACACACACACACACACACACATACACACACCGCCTAACACTTCCTCAAGCCCGCATACTGTCACTTAGTCAGCCAAGACCAGATGGGGAATCAACACTCCCCTCCAAAATCATGTTGTATACGCTAGAACCAGGGAAGTGGGTGAGAGTGAGGGGGGGAAAAATAATGTAAGAAAGGGAGTGGGAGAAAGGAGGAAGGAAGAGGAGGAGAGACGGAGAGGGGGAAAATGGATCTTGCACATCTGTTAATCCAAAGAGGCTTAGCCTAAGAGACTGTCCTCTGTGAGTGTGTATAGAGAGAGTAGAAGTGGGAAATAGTGGGGGCTAGACAGAGAGGAGGGGAAAGAATGAGACAGAGGCAGGGAGAGAGAGAAAGACATGTTCCATATTTTTGCCTCTATGAAATGTTGAAAGTCTCCACCAGCACTCACTGTCACTGAGAAGCGATTCCCAGGTCGACACATTTCAAGCTGTTCAAATACCCATTAGGATGTTTTGTTTCCCATACGCACTCAATCGAGGAAAATGAGAGGAGGGGAGAAGGTTTTGAGGAGAGACGGAAATGTATCAAGAAACTTCTGTGATATTTAATGATCCTTGTATGCGGGGAAGACCACCAGCCCGTTCTCCTCTGCCAAATACCGATCCCCTAACTTCATTTCCTGCTCAATTGCTGTTCTATAGTGCATAGTACAGTGATACAGGCTGGTAATATAGAAAACAGATTGCCTGTGCGGCGGAGTGGAGAAGGCTGGAGCTACGCTGCCGAGGACCTGCAGTCTCCAGAGGGACCTTGTCGGTGGGCTTCACAAAACCAACAAAGCCCATCTTTCCTTCTGACTGGCAGCAGCTGGCAGGTAGATCTGCAGGCAGTTTGGTGGGTTTAGGGTGGGTGTGTGTATGTGTGTGCACGCATGTGACTGAACGTGTTTTGTGTCTCGGTTACAGTGTCTGCAAGGCTTCGTAATGGAGAGTGTCACAGTATTCCATCTTTTGTTTGCTCCTGTGCAATGACTCCCATCCCCGCAAACATGCAGGCCCAGGCTGCATCCATCAATCAGGTGTGTTACAGCACTGTGGAGTGTGTAACCACAGTACAGCACCTTGCCTCTCTCACACACACACACACACACACACACACACACACACACACACACACACACACACACACACACACACACACACACACACACACACACACACAAACACACACACAAACACACACACACACACACACACACTGTATAGATACACATCCCATCAGGAAAACCTATGGCTGACTCATATTCTATTGTCTATACTGTATGAAAGGACATGATAAATCCCATTCCAAACACTGGATTCATCTGCTCCAAATGCACACTGATGCACATGCATTCACACACACACACACACACACTCACACACACACACACACACACACACACACACACACACACACACACACACACACACACACACACACACACACACACACACACACACACACACACACACACACACACACACTGTATAGACACACATCCCATCAGGAAAACCTGTGGCTGACTCATATTCTATTGTCTATACTGTATGAAAGGACATGATAAATCCCATTCCAAACACTGGAATCATCTGCTCCAAATGCACACTGATGCACATGCGCGCACACCACACTGATGCACATGCACGCACACACACACACACACACACTTACACGTCATTACTAACAGTCCAGAGCCAGATATTTTCTGGAGGAAGTGGCAGACATCCCATGGTGATGACCAAACCACATTATATCCCGAATAGCTCCATAATTACTGAGTGAGGTCAATATTTTATTTTGTTGCTTGTATCAATTACATGAATTACACATTCTGTTGAAGTGTCTGTCTGTGAAAATGATTTAAGGTCAGAGTACGCAACTGTACTAGTAGGGCAAGTCCAGGGATGTGGTGGTAAAAAAGGGGGGGTGAACGCCAGTCAAAATGGCAGCCAGCAAGTAACGTTAATGCTAACACGAAACGGCGCTAATTTGGTGTAAAAGGCTCATAAACACTTTTCTTAAAATTGGACATGGTTTACCTGTGTATATATACGCTCCATATATCCCTGTACAAGACTAAGCAGGACACCCACCGTGGGAAACTTACCCTATTTGTTGACCCCCCCCCAAAAAATGATGCAACCCACAAGGCCGAGCTCACTAACGAACACGGGGGTACATTTGTCCTCGTGTTTAGAAGTGTGAACCTTCTTTGACCTGTCAAAGTGACAGGGTGTGTTGCATAACAGCCTTGTGTAATGAACTTCCTCCCGGGAGACGTCATTAACGACAAAAATGTTTGTCTTCCGCTAGCGCTGAAATGAATATTCAGTTATTATCATCGCTGCTGCGCTGCTGCATTCGGATCTGATGGGAGCATTAGGTTTCACCGCATACTCTGCTGTAGATATGCCAGCTGGGTTGTATTTATGGGTTTCAGTGCCTTTTCACTAATCACTAGCGATATTCTTTCACTTCTGACTGCATTTGCTTGGTTGCAGACAACTAAGGCCATCGACATCACTCTTAACCCTGGCCAGGCTCCTTTTCTCTCTCTCTCTCTCTCTCTCTCTCTCTCTCTCTCTCTCTCTCTCTCTCTCTCTCTCTCTCTCTTACTAGATTTACATATTTGTTTTGACTAATGTCCTGTTATTGGCCACAAAAGACCTGTAATAACACTGTTTGGGTTTCGGGGAGATGGCCTGAGCCAAGAACCGCAGAGTGAAATAAGATGTGGATGGGATAGGGTTGTGAGAAGGATTTCCATCACACATGGGGATCTCGGGGAGCTTGAATAAAAGTATTCTTTGAGAAACGAACCCAATTGGTCAGCTTACCGGCTGGATCAACACTGTATGGTTCTCATGACTTGTCGCCTTTCCCTATGTATGAGGCCCACCGGGAAGAGGGGGGGTGGGGGTGGGGGGGTGGGGGTGTGTGATGATTATTTGAATTTCCCTGTTTATTGAATCTGGGGCACAGACCAAAGGGGATGCTTTTACATTCCAAAATATTCACATCCAAAAGTGGGGGGAGTGGGTGCAAATCCCACCTTGTGGAGGGATGGCACACGTCATCTGATGCTTTGATTATGATTTTTTTATATCAGTAAATATAACTCCAGGAAGCAATGATTTCTGCTGCAAATTATGGGGATGTTTACTCTGTGCGCTGAGTAACACATTACCGATCAAAGATAAACTGTATGAGTGAAGAAAAGGCGAGTTGTATTAATGTAACAGTGGGAAAGAGGAAATGGCAGCTCCCCAGAGGACTGATGTACCTTGTAAAACAATCGCTCTTCCAACCACAGAGACCCAGGCGCTGACAAGACTACAGGGATGACGAGCAGCCCTACAAGCCCTGACCCTTGACACACTGCCAGGCACACCATTTCTCTATGAATCCTCCTTCCGACCTTGCCGCAATTCCTCAGCCTTCTCTTACGATCCTCCTTTCTCTCATTCTCTTGTTTTTCCCACCGTGGGGATTAAGGGGGGGGGGGGGTGTTTGTGTCATCTCTCAAATTCCTATGAGTTTAAGATAATAAGAGGCACTTGGGTGCTGTTCGGAGTTGGAGCTGGAGATGGTTTTTCTTAGTTGGCTGGTGCTGACGTCATGTGGCCAAGCTCAGCCTGCCTGCCCTGGGCCTGCCGTGGGAAAAACCTCCCCTGGGTCCGGAGCTCTCTCACATGGAGGACAGGACAGTGCCGTAAGTCTACTGACAGTTCCCTTTCCTGCTTACAAATCGAGCTGTGTGGAATGAAGACGAGTGACTGAGGGAGAGTTTATTTGTGTCTGGTTTTATGTTGTAAAAGGGTCATGTTTGGCTATTCTGGAGATGCAATGCCATTCTCTGTAATGTACAGTGCCTTGCGAAAGTATTCGGCCCCCTTGAACTTTGCGACCTTCTGCCACATTTCAGGCTTCAAACATAAAGATATAAAACTGTCCCACTTGTTGTTGATTCTTCACAAAAAAATACAGTTTTATATCTTTATGTTTGAAGCCTGAAATGTGGCAAAAGGTCGCAAAGTTCAAGGGGGCCGAATACTTTCGCACGGCACTGTAGATAATGTATTCTTCTCTTCCATTTATCCTAGGGCTCAGGTGAAATAGTGCTTCATAGGGGACCATAAAGACCATACATGTAGGGCATAGACTAGTGATTAATGTTTTAGAGGATTGGAAACTGTCCCAAATACATATATAAATACATACAGTGCATTCGGAAAGTATTCAGACCCCTTCCATTTTTCCACATTTTGATACATTAAAGCCTTCTTCTAAAATTGTTGCATCCATTTTCTCCTCATAATTTTTTCCTCGTCAATCTACATACAATACCCCAATGACAAAGCGAAAACAGATTTGTATACATTTTTGCAAATGTATAAAAAAAATAAAAAAACATTATTAACATACAGTACCAGACAAACGTTTGGACACACCTACTCAACCAAGGGTTTTTCTCTATTTTTACTATTTTCTACATTGTAGAGTAATAGTGAAAACATCAAAACTATGAAATAACACACTCTTGGCATTCTCGCAACCAGCTTCATGAGGAATGCTTTTCCAACAGTCTTGAAATAGTTCCCACATATGCTGAGCACTTGTTGGCTGCTTTTCCTTCACTCTGTGGTCCAACTCATCCTTTACCATCACAATTGGGTTGAAGTTGGGTGATTGTGGAGGCCAGGTAATCTGATGCAGCACTCCATCAATCTCCTTGGTCAAATAGCCCTTACACAGCCTGGACGTGTGTTTTGGGTCATTGTCCTGTTGAAAAACAAATGATAGTCCCACTAAGCGCAAACCAGATGGGATGGCATATCACATGCTGTGGTAGCCATGCTGGTTAAGTCTGCCTTGAATTCTAAATAAATCAGTGACAGTGTCACCAGCAAAGCACCATCACACCTCCTCCTCCATGCTTCACGGTGGGAACCACACCAGCGGGAACCACATCTAAAATCTAAAACTCATCAAGGATGTCAATCATTTTGGACCCGAGTGTATGCTGCATATATTATATTTAGCACATTGTTTATTTCTGTGTGTATAAAAAGTATGTGGGTCTAGTTTTTGACCCAGCCATTAAAAGTACGATTAGCATTCTTTTTTTGGAGCTGCTCCTATGGAATGTACTTTTGCTTATTAGTTCCCCTAATAAGCACTGATTTATTGTTTCAGAAAAGTGGAATAATCGGTTTGCTGTTTTAGATCAATCACTGAGACCTTTTATTCGATTTTTCCACGTTCCTAATAACATTGCATTGTTTTGATTTCACAGCATACTACAGGCTTTTTCTCATAGTGTTAATTTTCCAACCATTCAAAAAGCAAACAGAGAGATATTTTCCATTCCTGCTAGTCACATTATGCTGACAAAAAAGTTGCCTAACTGCCAGCAATAACTACTGTAGCATGGACCTACATAGAGTCGGGGGGGGGGGGGGGGGGGGGGGGGGGGGGGAGTCACCACCCGCTCTCTCTGTTTTTACCCAACACGTTTTTTTTCTGATTTCATCTATGAAACGGTTATCTTCCTCGCTGCCTACTTATTATTTTCCCCTTAATGTTGGAGAAGTGCACAGAAGGAGATTTGAAATCAAGGCTTGAACTTGAAGCGGAGGTTAATGCTATTCACAATTTTGTATGTTTTTTTTCTTCCGGCGGGCCAAACCACCCACTTAGCGTAAGGTCACTAGCCAAGGCTGAAGCTGTTCAGTGGGGCTGCTGCAAACTTGGCATCGGTCGGACCAGACTCCCCGTTGCTCTACTAGACATACCAGCTCACTTGCCAAGTCAAATAACACATTTAGTGAATTGGAAATAAGATTTAAGTGGGCCAGCACAATGCGGCCAACCCTCTCATCTTTTACCCGATCCCTCTCTTTGTGTGCTAGACTGTGAAAACTGCTCTTGTTAAGAGAGTTAATCTTTTTTCTGTTGATTATTTGGAAACAGGTCAGTTGAGTGTCGTAGCTGAAAAACTCCGCCCGCAAAGAAAGAAAGTGCCAGTTTTGTGATCCACTGCCTTGGTGGTTATTTTTTTCCCCCTCGCTTTCTCTCTCTCACTAAACCCTGTCTCCACTTTCTCTTTCTTTCTCTCTCAGTTTCTCTCTCTCCATCGCTCACATTTTTTTTACCAGCCCTCTTTCTCCTCCCTGCGTGGATAAGAAGCTCTTCCAAGGAATTCAATGGCCAAGTTCAGGCCCTTGAAGTGACTGGCTTTGATTCCAAGGCCCCATTTTCTTCGCTCCTATTTTTTCTCCTCCTCCCTTTCAAAGCAGGGTACTCTTCGTTCACTGGTGCTGACTCCTTTCACCTATCTCTCCCTTTCTTTCTTCATTCTCTCCTCCTTTGTTAACCAAACATGTAAATGAAAGCATCTTTGGCAAGTATACAAAGACGCATAGATGCATATGCATAAGGCTAATGTTTTTGTTTGAAAAATGCATCTGGACACAGTACCATTTTTTTTGTTTCACCTGGCTGCCGATCTTTTGAGAACATCATTTGAGGAGAGGCCTGAAGTGTGAGAGGAATGGGAGCCAGAGGAATACAGCAGTGCTGAGGCTTCTCATTCTCGTAGTGAGGACGACTGGCTACTATTCTGAAGTTTGTCTGGTGAGCTTCTTGGCACCCAGAGCTGCTGAGGCATCACCCCAGTGGCTACAAGAGTCAGGCTGGATAGGACATTTTAAATGAATGCTTCTTTGAAAGCAAGTGATATTTCAGAGGTTTTATGTCATATACTTACGCTTCTCAAACGAATGCTACCTCCTCAGACATACTGTATCGCTGAAGCCCCAGCTAACAGCCACACACCAATGAAAGACGCCAGTGTGCCAGGTGAATAGCAGCAGCCTTACATAACTCCCCCGTCAGTGGACAAACACCCTACTGTGACAGACAGGTCTCTAATGAAAGCCCAAACAATTCTCCTCTCTTCTGATGACATAAGTATGCCTGCACAACCGGGGGAGTGGAGCCCGCATGACGACAGCGTTCACCCGGACGTTCTCATTCGTGTGACTCCATTGAGCTGAAATCATTAGCTCTGTTTTCATGTCCGTCTGTAAAATTGCCTAACGATATGATAGATGCCACATAGAAGTACCTTGTGGTTCTGGTGCCTGGTTGCACCTCACACCCACCTGTTGTTGTGCTCTTAAGAGAGCCAATGAGTGGACTCAGTGAGTGGAACCTTCCACAACAGCCTTCCTCATGGTGTGTATTCGTTAGTGCACACCGTAGCAAACCATAAAATGACAATAATTGGACAAAATAGAGTTTATATTGGACAAATTCAGATTGGTCCCTACTAGAGGTCGACCGATTATGATTTTGCAACGCCGATACCGATATCGATTATTGGAGGACCAAAAAACCACCGATACCAATTAATCGGCCGATTAAACATTTTTTATTTGTAATAATGACAATTACAACAATACTGAATGAACACTTATTTTAACTTAATATAATACATAAATAAAATCTATTTAGCCTCAAATAAAATGAAACGTTCAATTTGGTGTAAATATTGCAAAAACAAAGTTTTGGAGAAGAAAGTAAAAGTGCAATATGTGCCATGTAAAAAAGCTAATGTTTAACTTCCTTGCTCAGAACATGAGAACATACAAAAGCTGCTGGAGTCTTCAATATTCCCAGGTAAGAAGTTTTAGGTTGTAGTTATTATAGGAATTATAGGACAATTTCTCTCTATAAGATTTGCATTTCATATACCTTTGACTATTGGATGTTCTTATAAGCACTTTAGTATTGCCAGTGTAACAGTATAGCTTCCGTCCCTCTCCTCGCCCCTACCTGGGCTCGAACCAAGAACACATCAACAACAGCCACCCTCGAAGCAGCGTTACCCATCGCCACACAAAAGCTCTTGCAGAGCAAGAGGAACAACCACTCCAAGTCTCAGAGCGAGTGACGTTTGAAAAGCTATTAGCACGCACCCCACTAACTAGTTAGCCATTTCACATCGGTTACACCAGCTTAATCTTGGGAGTTGATAGGCTTGAAGTCATAAACAACTCAATGCTTGAAGCACAGCAACGAGCTGCTGGCAAAACGCACAAAAGTGCTGTTTGAATGAATGCTTACGAGCCTGCTGGTGTCTACCACCACTCAGACTGCTCTATCAAATCATAGACTTAGTTATAACATAATAACACACAGAAATACAACCCGTAGGTCATTAATATGGTCGAATCCGGAAACTATCAACTCGAAAACAAGAAGTTTATTCTTTCAGTGAAATACGGAACGGTTCCCGGCTGCCTCTCGTGCTTGCTTCGTTGAGCTAACTCCTCGTATCGTCGCCGTTCCGCTTTCGCTGCCTCTATCTCCTCGTTCGGACGGCGATACTCCCCGGCCCTTGTCCAGGGTCCTGCTCCCTCCAGGATTTCCTCCCAGGTCCAGAGTCCTCCTGACCACGCTGCTTGGTCCGTTGGTGGTGGGATCTTCTGTCACCTTCGTCGTTAAGGGTAGACCAAGGCGCTGAAACTCACCAAAAAAGAAAACAATAAAGCACAAACCAAACGTGAAGCTACTGGTGTGCACTCAGGCAACTAAATGTAGACAAGATCCCACGAATAACCATGGGGAAATGGCGACCTAAATATGATCCCCAATCAGAGACAACGATAAACAGCTGCCTCTGATTGGGCCCCATATCAGGCCACCATAGAAATACAATTTCACCTAGATGACCCACTCAAGTCACTATCACGCCCCAGCCAACACAGAGAATAAACAGCTTACTATGGTCAGGGAGTGACACCCGATCTAAAAAGAAGATGAAGAACAAGCTATGAAGGAAAAATAGTTTTGGAGCAGGTACAACCAACTAGCGGAAAAACAATATTGAAATATTATCAAAATGCTACGATAAACATGTATTGACAAAGTAATATCTCGATATGTAACTGTATAGATTTCTCCCCCATCACTCACATATTATTTGACAGTCAATGCAGTGCCTTGTAGGCCTATCATACATATCACATATGTAGATGATACCATTTACCATAGGATATCCAGGAACTCTATTGATTTTCTCTTCACAAACATTTTCCTCATTGGCTACATCCCTGCACATTTTGTCTGCAAAAAAAAGAAGCAAATACCTCTTTGATGACACTAAAACGAAATCTTCTAAAGTCTTCTAAAGTATGTTTTTTTTTATCCAGCCTGCCTGGTGGCAGACAGTGGTGTGTTGGATAAAGGCCTGCATGTTAGTGTGGTCAGCCGTGGTAAATTGGGGACAGAAGCCAGGGGAGTGTGGTCACACAGCAGCTGTGCCATGGAGAGGTCACGCCCATGTTAACCATGTGTCCAACTATGGGGTGAAGAGAGACTGAGGAGAGGAGATAGCCTCATTGCAAGGCCCCCGGAGTGAGGAACCACGGTCAGAGTTCACCTGCTAACCTGGGCTGGGGCTATAAGAGAGACCAGCTGCATGTTCACTGGGATTGTAGAGGGAGGAGAGGAGGCAAGGAGGGAGGGACTGGGAGGGCAGCCAGTATCAGCAGGCAGCTCTCAGAGTCCAGCTGGTCCAAGCATCCAGGGTCTACTTCAAGGACCTCTCTCCCTCCCTCCCTGCCTCTCTCCTGCCCTCCCTCTACCTCCCGCCCTCTCTCTCTCTCTCCCTCCCTCCCTCTCCATTTCTCTCTCTCTCTCTCTCTCTCTCTCCCTCTCTCTCTCTCCCTCTCGCTCCTTCATCCATCCCTCTCACTCTCCCTCTCTTCTTATGCTTACCCCTTTCGCCCCCCCCCCCACTCTCTCTATGTCGTCTCTTACCGTCTCCTCCACCATTCCACCATATCTCTCTATCTGTCTCCTCTTATCTTCCTTTACTCCATTCTATCTCTCTCTCTCTCTCTCTCTCCCTCTCTCTCCCCCTCTCTCTCTCTCTCTCTCACCCTTTGATCTATGGCTTGATGGTGATTAATTTCTTTTGGCAGTAGGGGAGGAGGAATAAGGTTTACTTAGTAAAGTTCAGAAAGTCTGGGGGAGAGTGCAACTCCTGATTGAAGAACAAGATCAAGCTAGGAGTTCCATCTGGCCTCATTTCCCTTCACTTTGTCCTGAAGAAAATACGTTATTATATGGTTAACAAGGACCTTTATATAGATCTGATGGACTTGAAGGTGTTTCATGGATTTTTCTGAATAGACTGTGACACAGGAAATGGCCCACTGACTATAATATCTGTACTAATTATTTGCTCTGTTGTATATCGCTGAACATGAAGGCACTTAATGACAAAACTGGCGTTCCGGTTTGGGCCTATGAAACCCTATGAAAAAGTATTTCACCATCTCCAAATCATACAGAAATGCAACTGAACCAGTCTGTCGGATAGCTGAGTTTTCTGCTACAGTACTGTATATACAGTGCAGCCCGGCTAATTGGCCTAAAGATGATGATACTAGTGTAATTCAATTTAAAAGCCTCTCTTGGTCCTCCTCTCTCTCTGGGATTAGGTTAATATGAGCAGGTTATGGAGCCGTGTGGATTAAAGGGCCATGCCTACATGGTATGTGCCTAACCTTAATGTGATTAGCCTTCATCACGCTTGTTTACTCTTATCTCATTGTTGAGAACTGACAGTTCCGGAAAGTTCAGCCCCCTTCAACCCACCCACTGCCGCCCACACCCACTCACAAACATACAGTACATTGTACTCACACACACACACGCACACACACACGCGTGCACACACACGCGCACACACAAACACACCCACACACACACACACACAAACACACACACACACACACTCACACACATAAACGCATGCTGCAGCCACCCACTCATGCTCTCAGAAGCATACAAAACAAATAAGTGATGCAAACACACATGCGCACATTGCTCACACACCTGGAGACTTAGGTTCAGACACAGTTTAGACTCACTGCTCAGATATCAGATATTTGTCCATTTAAAACCAGTGTATTAAGTTACAGGCATACTATTCTTAGATTGTAAGGGATGGAAACACAATATTATCGACATGTTTTAATAGCATTTTCACCATAAACAACACAAGTCACTGTAACAGCTATTATGATCCCAATGTTTAGGTAAGCCTACTCCCTCTTATCAATGTTCTTGAAGGTTAACACTTGCTCACACACAAACACACACACGCACTGGCCATGTCCAAGTACTCATACTTGCATCTTATATCATAGGCCATTTGAGTATGCAATTATTATAATATTTTTTTTATAGTGTGTGACATTTCGAAAAAGTAGTATACTTTAAATGCCCAGATGTCATTCTCGGCTTTTTCATTTCGGCTTTGAGAACAGCTGATCATCAGTTGTCAATTAGATATGGGGATGCGCCAGAGAAATTGACCAATAGCGGGAGACAATGCAATTGCGCATGACGCATTCTTAGTATTCGAAAATAGAACGTTTTAAAATGTGAATGTTAGAAAATGGAGTATGCTGTAAATGCCAGGATGTCATACTAATTTGGGATTTTAATCTAGTTGAATTCGCATCACACTTTTCAGGAATTTCACAGCCACAATAAATTGGAAGAGGGGGACTGTGAGTATCGTCAAGTAAACAACAAAACAAACCCTGCGGTGGTCTTCAAATGTAAGTCGTTTTTGTTCAAACTTAAAATGAGGACAACTATTTAATCTTACATCTTTGAAAACAGATTTGCAGCCTGCTACCTGCCGCGCCTTCAGCTAGCTACATACTTTAGTAGCTAAGACTAGAAGTTATACCTGTTTGATTAGTATTGGTAGGTACAGTTGAAGTCGAAAGTTTACATACACCTCAGCCACCTTAGTTTTTCACAATTCCTAACATTTAATCCAAGTAAGAATTTCCTGTTTTAGGTCAGTTTGGATCACCCCTTTATTTTAAGAATGTGAAATGTCAGAATAGTAGTAGAGATAATCATTTATTTCAGCTTTTATTTCTTAAATTAAAAGAGCGCCCCCTATATCCAAGAAGTTAAACCATTTTGCCACAACTTTGGAAGTATGCTTGGGGTCATTGTCCATTTGGAAGACCCATTTGCAACCAAGCTTTAACTTCCTGACTGATGTCTTGAGATGTTGCTTCAATATATCCACGTAATTTTCCCTCATGATGCCATCTATTTTGTGAAGTGCACCAGTCCCTTCTGCAGCAAAGCACCTCCACAACATGATGCTGCCATCCCCGTTCTTCAAGGTTGGCATGGTGTTCCTCGGCTTGCAAGCCTCCCCCTTTTTCCTCCAAACATAACAATGGTCATTATGACCAAACAGTTCAATTTTTGTTTCATCAGACCAGAGAACACTTCTCCAAAAAGTATGATCTTTGTCCCCATGTGCAGTTGCAAACCGTAGTCTGGTATGTGATTGTGTGGTTGAGACAGGTGTGCTGGAGTCAGAGCAGATCCCTACCAGCTGCAACTCATTCCATAATCAAGACCTCTACAAATACTCAGTCCTGCCACTTCCACTCTGCGAGATCGTAATCTCTGCTCAGTCTGTTCATGATTCTAGCCATTTATGATTTATCAAGATCCTGTTACTCTGCTGTGCCTGTTTCCATGCCTGACACCGTTTATCCGCTCATTGCAGTCACTGCTCTGTCTCTGGATCCTGTCTCCTGTTCCACATCGTACCACCCAACTTCCTTGCTCTGGATTTTACTCACCACCACTACTTGGATTCCCCTCAGGACCTGTTTACCCTGTTCTACTCAGCTAACTCCAACCTCAGTCTCCACATCTGTTTTTTCTGCAACTCATCCTTAGCTACCCCGGACCTGCACTCCATATCTCCCTGTGTAACAATAAATATTTTGGTTAATTCCTCCCTGTTTCCTCATCTGAGTCTGCTCTTGGGTTCCCCTGTGTCACTCTGCTTAACAGGGATACAATTGGCTGATTTCTGATTTCTTGGCTGATTTCTTTTGATTTTCCCATGATGTCAAGCAAAGAGTCATTGAGTTTGAAGGTAGGCCTTGAAATACATCCACAGGTACACCTCCAATTGACTCAAATTATGTACATTTTGAAGCTTCTGAAGCAATGACATAATTTTCTGGAATTTTCCACGCTATTTAACGGCAGAGTCAACTTATTATATGTAAACTTCTAAGCCACTGGAATTGTGATACAGTGAAATAATCTTGGAAGAATTACTAGTGTCATGCACAAAGTAGATGTCCTAACCGACTCACCAAGTCAACTTGTTAACAAGAAATTTGTGGAGTGGTTGAAAAACTAGTTTTAATGACAACCTAAGTGTATGTTAACTTCCGACTTCAACTGTACATGGTTACTTGCTGTTGAGCGACAACTTCATATTTAACGTTAGCCTAGTTATCTAGCTAGCTAGTTTCATTGCACATAGGAGTGTTATCATTACTCCAAAGAGAACTAGTGTTTCTATTGGACAGATTCATGTAGGCCCCTCCCTGTTCGTGAGTCTTCGTGGTTCCATACTTCTTCCATTTAAACAATGATGCAATGATGGAGGCCCTTCCCCAGACCCTTCCCCAGATCTGTGCCTCTACACAATCCTGTCTCCGAGCTCTACAGACAATTCCTTCAACCTGGTGACTTTGGTTTTCCTTCTGATATGCACTGGCAACTGTGGGACCTTATATAGACAGTGGTGTCTTTCCAAATCACGTCCAATCAATTGAATTTACCACAAGTGGACTCCATTCAAGTTGTAGAATTATCTCAAGGGTGATCAATGGAAACAGGCTGCACCGAAGCTCAATTTCGAGTCTCTTAGCAAAGGGTCTGAATACTTATGTAAATAAGGTATCTCTTTTTTATTTGTAATATATTTGCTAAAATAAAAATCCCAAAACTGTTTTCGCTTTGTCCTTATGGGTTATTCCGTGTAGATTGATGTGCGGGGAAAGAACGATTTAATCCATTTTAGATTAAGGCTGTAATGTAACAAAATGTGGGAAAAAAGTCAATTATTATTTACAACCAATAGAGGCCAAGTCTTTGAGTGCATGCATCCTCCAAGGATGGAGAGTGGTAGTGCATGGCTTGATCATAGGAAGGTGCTCAGGATGGTGGTCAGGATGGTGGTCAGGATGGTTGATGAAGATGGAGTCTGGTGACCATCTCGTAGAGTGATACTCTGGGAACCAGCCTGAGTCATGTAGCCACTGGACTCCTTTTTCACTTCTATGGTGCCAGGAAGCTCACCACACACTGTTCAGAGTAGTAGCCAGTCATCCTCATTACGAGCCCTTTGCCTCAGCACTGCATTCCTATACTGCATCTCCCATTCCTCTCAAGCTTCAGGTGACTCTTCAGTTGATACATGTGTAAGCCTACGGTACGCTCAAACTTACTCCAAATACGTTGTTCCAAATGCTAGCTACTTAACTAACATTTGGGGCGACAGGCAGCCTAGTAGTTAGAGCATTGGGCCATTAACCGAAAGGTTGCTAGATCGAATCCCCAAACTGTTAAAGTTAAACATCTGTCGTTCTGCCCCTGAACAAGGCAGTTAACCCATTGTTCCTAGGCCATCATTGTAAATAAGAATTTGTTCTTAACTGACTTGCTAGTTAAATAAAGGTAAAAAAATGTATAATGTTAACGTAAGCCCAAAACAACAACACGAAAGGTTACGGGGTGGCGCTACAGATGATCCTTTCCAACATCACGAAAGGTTACGGGGTGGCGCTACAGATGATCCTTTCCAACAACAAGGAACTAGGGGGAAAAAACGTGCTCCGACGAGGAAATATAGTCTCAAACAGTCATACTGATCAGAAACTCAGTTCCTTGTTATCAGACTTGATCACAGACAGATGATTTCTCCCAGTCTGAGCTCATTTTGTTTCCGAATTCCCAGTTGTCTTGAACACACCTGTGGCATACGGCATATTTTTTATTTAACAGTGCTAAATAGTATGTAGTACGATTAGTGCACAGTATACAGTTTAAATAAGTAGTAAGCAAGACGGATTTTGGACACTCTGTCTCTGTCTCTCTCTCTCACACACACACACACACACACACACACACACACACACACACACACACACACACACACACACACACACACACACACACACACACACACACACACACACACACACACACACACACACACACACAGCTTTAAGTACTGTTTAAAGCTTCAGGCATTCTAAATGAGTGTGACTATAGGACAAAAGAACTGGCACTATGGATACAAAGAACAAAGAGCTTTAAAACTTGTCCAACAATGTTATGAACACACTGTAACCATCTGTACTGTTCAGATAACTTAACACACATAGGCCTGCTCATTATCCCTCCCTCCCTCCCACACACTCTCTCTCTCACTTACTCCCGCTCTCACACCCATTCTCTCTCTTACAGACACAATAATACACACGCCGCTCTGGCATATGCAGCCTACCTTTGAAGCATCTCTGATGACAAGCCTATTCCTTTTCCTTTCTTCTTGTGCCGTCCAAATTTCAGCATAGCCTAGTCAGTGGTCAAGTTACCAGGTTGCTTGCTAGCTAGGTAGGTAACATGAATGGGTAGCTAAACGTGGTTGTTTGTTATCAACCTCCAAAATAGCGGCTGTGAGCAGTTAAAAAACGGCCCTCGACATGTGCACGAATCTGCGACATATCTCCGGTAATATTGGGCATAACTTTTAATCTCTTTCCCTCCCTTACTATTTACATTACCGTTAAAAGCAGGGCAGGCTGAGAGTCCATAGGGTATGTGACTGCAGGGTTCAGTCCCTTCCCCTGAGATGGGACAAGGCGGCCATCTTTGGAGTCAAGCACCTTCTTTCATCAGGCTAATGAAAGCTATCAAGGCTGCAGTGTACAGAGGAGGCTACCTGATGTCTGTTTGATTTGCCCTGCTGTATCAGTGTTGGATATGCCACAGTGTGGCCCTGAGTGCTTTAGACCAGGGTTTCCTAAACCAGCCCCCCTGGGTGCACGTTTGTTATCAAGGACTACACAGCTGATTCAAAGAACCAACTCATCCTCAAGCTTTGATTGTTTGAATCAGCTGTGTAGTGCTAGGGCTGCAGGACTGAGTTTGGAAAATCCTGCCTTAGACTAGTGTCATTAGCCATTGATGTTATTGGCTCATTATCAGCCAATTAGGTGGTTATCACACATCGTATTTCAATTACATCCATGGCCTATGATCCAACAAATACCAATATCCCTGATTTAAAGATGCTTTGAGAAATAAACACTTTTCACAAGCCCTTTGAACTTGGCGGGAGAGTGAGGACTCTAGGGCTCTGTTCATTCTAGGGCGAGCATGTGACAGTTTCAATTAGGGGATTCTTGAAAACGTTTTTTTTAAATGACTGTTGTGCTAAGTGTATCTGTGTCTGCACACCCACGGGCATGGGCACCCACGTGCGTGCGCACACACTGGCGGACAAGTAACATGTGGGTATGCCTACATGAATACTGTAGTTGGGTCTCTTGAAGGAGCCACTAATCAGGACTGTGTCTTTAATCACCCACAGTGGGTCAGCCTGCGAGTCAGAGACACAAAGGCTATCCTCAGGTGAATCATAATTAGGAAATAAAGTCCTCTGAATGAGAGGCCTAGAAAAGAAGAATTAGTCACAGGATTCGTCCTTCACTTTGACCATGGAATCAGTGCCGGTGCTTCTAACTTTTCCCCAGTTGCACCACCTTTTTAAAAATGAATAGCCTAACACAGTTCTCAGAGTAAAGTGAGTCACTGGTGAAGCAAAAGTCATGATTTACCCACTTTTTTTTGGACAATTTATATTTGGTCGTTGGTATGCCAGGTATAGGCAGTTCGGAAATAAAGCCGTTTGGAGTTTGATTCAGAGCTTGTGTCTCTCCACACTACAGTGATTATGGCAACAATAAACATTATCTATAGTCGTGGCCTTTTAAGCTTGAGAGATTATTTGGGGTTTTTCACCCCATTAACTGAGAGAGACAACAGCTCTGCCCATCCATGTGTGTGTGTGTGTGTGTCGGCCATGCCTGTGTGCTGCGGTGTTTCTGACTGTTTACTTGTTAGGGGGGGTTAGCCCTGTGATCCATGATGGCTCAGTAAGTGTCGGCATCGTGATTAACTCCACATAGCAGCACAAACCTCTTCCTCCTCACTGCATAAATGGGCCCTAATTGAGGCGAAAGGCTCCTTAGCAGGGCTTCCTCAGTCGGCTCCGATTAAAACATCATTTTACAGCCAAAACGAAACACGTTCCTTAGTTCCCAATCACTGTCCTTGAAATATTGTTCTGTAGCTCGGGGCTTGTATTTAAAATCACTGAATAATTGCAATCAGATTATTCTAATCAAGTGCTGGAACAGTAATTACAGGTTGCAGTCATTTAAGCTGCCCTGGAAGTCCCATATACTGCCGGTGTGCATATTAAAAGTTTATGTCGGGAGAGATAAAATTAATGAAGAGCCGCGTAATCTTGTGACTGTTAGATAGGTGTCACATTTGCGGCAGGAGTGGAGGATCGGGCGGCACGCTGCGGACGTTTGGGTGTTTTGTACCCTGTGGCTTCCCCTGTCCCCTCAGCACATCAGCGTACCCACGCATTAACCACCTGCTCCCAATACGAGTAGACGCGTTTCCACCTCCGCATGGCGCGGCAGCGCAGAGCACCCCCCCCCCCCCCGATAACCTCATTGGTGCCCAGGTCTGCATTTCATGTCAAGGCAAACGTTAGGTGACTTAAATCTGTGCCAAGCTGTCAGGAAGGCATGTGAATTACAATCCGGAGGTCTGTGTGACAGCGGAACCGTCTCCCTAATCCTGTTTAAGCACATCCACATCTCTCCCTGCTACCAAACACAAACAGAAGGGTGTGTGTGGTGTTGGTGGGGAGGGAGAACATGCTCTGAATGTATAATTCAATATGACTAATCATGGCGTCCACTGCCAACTGAAGAGTGGTGCTGATAGTCAGCCCGGTGGTAATATTATAAGGTTACAATGCACTTGAGCAGAGATGCAGAAGGATACCTGGGATACACTCACTCTCAGTTCGTTGGTTGGAACGCGGTCCACATAGCTAGCGCACCTAATCCCCATTCAGAAAGTTTGGCTGCTGAGCCAACACCTCCCCCTGCCTCTCAGTGCCTCTGACGTTAATCGCCAAAGCGCCAAAAATGAGCAAACAACAGGGCTGGAATTTGACAATAATAATCATCCACAATAAAAGCACTACCTATGTGTTATTGAACACACAGGGCTTACGCAAATCGATCGTAACGGCCATTTAGCGGCGTAACTGACGCTTCCAGGTATTGTGGAAAAGCAGGTCACGTCTTAATCTCCTTACCGCGCCCATACGGGTTTTAAATCCAACGACGCTAGTATGAAAATGTATCATTTACAGTAGACTGGCAGTGGGAGATACATATTCACACAGATATACTGTAGTTTTGGTATAGTAATGTGTCGCAACAAGCAGAGGAAGGATTTGCCAGCCCAAGGCCAGCCCACCTGCAGTAAAACAGTTTGTTAACAATAATTTAGTCTAGTTAATATGGTCTCTATTGCCGTACAATGAGTATTATTGCAAACTATGGTAATAAAACACCATTGTTATTACAATTGATGTTTTATAGGAGAACGGTGAGCATGTCTTTCAAAAAAAGATCCCCATCTTTCCCGGTGACCTGGTTTCCCGTAGAGAGGTCTAACTTTCATTCAAGTCAAGTTCACACTTAATTGTGCCTAGTTATCTTTTCGACGTGGATAGGTTCCGCCTAGCAATGCCACAACCATGTTTCACTGAAGCTGACCTTGGCTATGTTTTCATGATCCTGCTGATCTCCGTGCTTTGCCGAACGATTCCTTCTTCTTTAAAAAAAAAACAAGATAACGTCTTATCGAACAGTGACGGCCTGAAACAAAGCGGTGAAGGAGATGGACTTTTTGAAATGTTAATCATCACCACACTTAACCGCTGCCCATTGTGTGTGAGGTCACCAGAAGCGTATTAGCTAATTGGAGATTGCAGTATTTCTAATTAGTTGTGAAGATGATGGGAACAAAAGGCACAGGTTTTTCCACACCTTATTCATTTTCACTCCCCTTTTGTGCACTCTGACTGAGTGGGAAGTGTGGAGGGAATGTAATTAGCCAGTATACAGAGATCAGCCTTAATGCATCTCTCCGGATGGAGATACAAAATGGCGGTAGGACAATACTGCAGGCTATCTGGCTTTTTCCTAAGCAAGAGCAACGGAGAGAGATATCTTCAGGGCCATTATGACTTTATCTCCCATATTGTGTCCAGGCTCATGTCCATTTGATGAGTCTAATAGACATCGGCTGGGTTTTTATCAGAGTGCAAATTGAAGGAGTCTCCAACGATTAGTGTTAGAGTTATCACTATTTAATGATTCAGCCTGGTTTTTCTTAGGGAAACCCCAGACAGAGGTGTTTTGTTGATTTTTCAGGAGTGATAATCCGGATGATTTCCTACGGCCACTCAATGTAAAATGTTTGCCGATCGGTATCACGTCTTACACATCTTCAACATATAACGTAACGGTTAGGCCAGGGATTTCTCTGTCAGAGGACGGCACCTTGTAAAACAACCAGCCACATGTAAGTCATGTGAAAGGAAAGAAAGAGAGAAAGGCAAAGGAATAGCGAAGCGGACAAGTCTTGAACGTTCCAGATAAAACTGGCAGGTTATTACACATTTCCATTCCCGAGTCAAATATAAAAATGTCTATTATAAGGACAATTAATTACCCTGCAAAATGGCAAATGTGCATCCTTGTCAGGTAGAGTGTACTCTGATGGCCTTTCCTCAAACAGTGAACCTGGAGATCTGATCTCTCCTAATGGTTCTGAAGGAAAGGGTAATTACGCCATGGTCAAAGCTAATTTGCTTTCTGCCAGATGAACTGTTGTATTTTATTGTAGGCTGACATTTTAAAGTAATTATGGCACTGTTGACCCCGGCCAATTCCAGTTGTAGCGTCGTCTCGGGCAGCCCTGCTCTCTTCCTCTCGCTCTCTATCTTTTCTCTCATTTTCTCTCGCACTCTGTCGCTCTCATTATCTCTCTCTCTCTCTCTCTCTCTCTCTCTCTCTCTCTCTCTCTCTCTCTCTCTCTCTCTCTCTCTCTCTCTCTTTCTCTCTCTCTCAGTGCAGCAGCAAGGTAATGACACGGACGGAGAGAACCATATGGGGCCCCTGGAACCAGCTCTGCAGGCCAGGGAGGAGGAGGAGGAGGGGGGTGATCACCCATCACCCTCACATCATTATTACCCATCATGCATTTCAGATAGACTCTGGATCCTGATTGGAATATATGCCACCATGGCCATGAGGATGTGTGTGTAATCTGTTTTGTCCCTTCACAAGCCGTCCCTCCCGTAGATCCATGTATTGATGAGTAGGTAATTATGTGGCTCAGTGATCATCTCTGTGTTGCTTTATTGCGCAGGAATTAAATAGGCAAAGGTCATTTTGTGCCCCCTGCAAAATTGCCTGCAGAAAATCATATGGCGATGAGAGCAGTTATGGATTTTCTGCCCCCTGCTTTTCTTATTTGTCAATGAACATTTGAAACGGATGTCAATCGATATGCGCTTCTAAAACCTCAGTATTTGTGTTCCCAAACAAATCTCCTCTCTTCCTTGCATGGATGTACACACACACACACACACACACACACACACACACACACACACACACACACACACACACACACACACACACACACACACACACACACACACACACACACACACACACACACAAAGGACCTATGAATGCTTATTATTATGGCGAAGAACAAAACATTTTAAAGTGAACATGCTTTTGTCTGTATCAGTTTTTGGACACTAGGTAAGCAGGTTCAATAAACAGTGTCATGTTCACACAATAGGAAGCTAATAGATCCTACCCTTATAGAATGCCTTCTTGGCCCTGTCACAGGACGACAGAACAGCCCCATGCCCTGTCTAGTCATATTCATATGCATCTAATGTTAGCTAGCACTAGATGAATCCATCCGTCTAGTGTCCTGCCTGAGTTATGAGACATTTTAATCAGGAGGGGGAATTATGTCCATCCATCGGCCGTGATGGCTAACAAATGGAGCCTCAATTCAGCCACAAAGTCGGGTATTAGAGAAGCGTGACAAACACAAACACCTAAATCAGTGGAACGTCCCAATCCCAGGTAGCCTTGCCAAGTTTTCTGAATTTGCAGCCCCCGGCCCATCCCTTTCCAATGGGACGCGAGCCGAGCGGGCCTATTTTTCCCACTCTCTCTTCCCTTCATCTCGAATATCATTCTGAACCTAATAAAGACTGACACTTGTGACACTTCAAACATGTAGCCACCAACAGCTCGTTGATGACAATAGAGCCCTCAGCGTTTACACGCATTAATAGAGGAACAGAGCGGAGCTGGGAAGACCAGCCCAGCAGGTGTGCCCCACACATCCTTGCACCGCCAAACACTCCCTCTCATTCAGCCTGTCACAGCGTACAATGGCACAAAAAGCCCTTCACTGATGACTCGCACAATGGCCGCAGCAAACATACAGGCCCATAGCTTTGTGCCGTTCACTGTCTTAGAGCAATATAGGTGTAAACAAGTTCCAGTTTTATGTTGTGAGCGTGTATGGGTAGATAAATAAGTCTTTATATTTTTAAAAACTTTTAAAATGATATAGTCTTCTTACTTTGCTTTATTCTGAGGTTAAAGTAGTAGTGCTTTTTCAATAAACACAATGCATCACTAATTCCAATATATATTAGGGAAATACATTTTAAGCCAAGTATTTCTTCCAATGAGTATTCAAGCCTCATATTCAACGTATGGTTATTTTGAAAGTACTTATCTGTACTTCTTAGGTTAAGCAATCAAAGGGGTTGGAGCTCCTCTCTAAACAATTCGATTTGTGGATCAAAGCTCCAGCTCTGCTCCGTAGCCGATGGGGGGTGTCAGTGAATATATGGCCCACTGTGCATTGTATGGCCTAGCTTTCTCTTCCTCTCTTAAAGAACAGCATGCTTAATTGTAAAGCCGTGTCAATTGCCTGATACAACTTTGATAATGAAAACCTTCAGCTCACTATTCATTACAGTCACAGTCTTAGGAACAATGGAGTTAGGAGCTTGGTGTATAGCTATAGTCATAACGTACCAGCCGCCTCTACAATCTAACAGTAATTCAATTTTTCACAATGAGTACGCATTGAAATCGTAATAAGGCGACGGCCCTGTTACTGGTGTGATTTTTTATGTTGTTGTTCTCTTTCGTTCTAGCCAATTGTAAAAAATAAAAACGGACTAATTTTAACAGATTATTTTCTGGTGTGCTCAGCAATGTTTAATCATCTTACAATATTTAAAAATAGCCCTTTTATTTTAGGATGAGCCTTTTCTGGATCTCGTCGTCTCACATTGTCCTTCAGTGTACCGCAAAAATATCAATTTAATTGAATCAATGACACGTTGCCTCACGTTCACACTTGGCTGTTGTGTCAGGATGAAGGGGAAGGGCAGTACTGGCTCTGTAGAGGGGAGTACGTCGCCAAAGAGCACAACCAGGGAACGAGTCAGATACGCTATCAATTGGTTACAGGATTATTTGTTATGAGGCATGTACTTCGGATTACTCTCCACCCTTCCCTCTCTTGCTCCATTCTCTGGTGTGTGTGTGTGTGTGTGTGTGTGTGTGTGTGTGTGTGTGTGTGTGTGTGTGTGTGTGTGTGTGTGTGTGTGTGTGTGTGTGTGTGTGTGTGTGTGTGTGTGTGTGTGTGTGTGTGTGTGTGTGTGTGCATGTACCTGTGTGCTTTTGTATGTGTGTTAACACACCAACCCATGAAGGAAGTCAAAGTGGATGTTCAGGCATTCGTTTAATCTCTGCTGGACTGTTCTGCAGAGAGGGCAGGAGATTGAAGCGTTTCACAGCTCCAGTGAGCTCCTTTCTTTCCGCTCTCTGTCAGACAGCAAAGCAGCTGGACGGGGCTGGCGTTTGAGCCCTTTTTAACTTTTAAATCGTGCACCAACACTTTCATTGAACATAGGGAAATGAAATAGCGAATAGTTATCGGTCCCAAATTGATGTACGTCCTAACCGAGTGTGGCTGGGTCAGCACAAAATGAATTGTTCAAATTAGTATTTTAATGATCCCTTCCTTGATTTCTATCATGCTGTATTCAAAAACATAGGGATATTTCGTGGTGTCAGGGTCTATAGTGAAGTACCACAGTGTTTTGTGTCAGCTCTTATCTGTCCTGCTGCCTCAAATGTATCTGGTACATAGAGGGTCTTATTGGGCCAAGGGTTTACAACACGACTGGTACAATGAGGATGCCAGTGCCTGTGTGCGCGTGCGTGTTTGTCTGTCTGTCTGTCCGTGTCTGCCCCTGACTGTGCTGTGAAAAGCCCTTTCTGATCTCAATAGGATGAGCCCAGAGTGTTCCTTCGAAAATGGCTCCTTAATTCATCACGCAATCAACCAACCATATCATTTAAATACTGCTCTGGGAATTAGTGTAATGTTATGATAATTGCTATACAATTCGCTATAATACCTTCTCCCTGGTTAAAATGACTTGATTTTGCACCGTAAAAGGTGCGTCATGTAAGGATTTTAATTGCTTAATAAATTGTGGGGAAATAAACCAGCTAGAGGGGAGTGTTGGTGGATGAAATAGGCAACGTGTTGAAGAGCTATCGGTTCCACATTAGCACTGCATTATGTTTCACATGAACCCAAATAAACAGAGGGAATAGTCCAAAGGAAAAGGGATGACAATATTAAATGGAGTGGATGTGATGGCTGATAGGGCTGATTCTGTTGGAACGGACGAGGCTGTTGGATGAGTCAGTGACGAGTCAAAGACAGGAGTGTAGGGGGAAAGCGCCTGAATTACATTCCCTGTTGTCCACGTTGCACCTGTTTTACACCCAGGTCATCTCCCTTGCCGAACTGTTTACACCCCGACCTCAGTCTTTTGGAGGGCAGGGGGGAGTGTGTGTGTGTGGGGGGGGGGCTGCTTTCACAGCCCATCACCTTCACTTCCACACCCAATTTGTCATGAGTGTCACGTGTCTGGGAGAAAGCTGCTGAAGCCTCTGCCAGAAAATGGCTGCGGCAACGTAAAGGGGGGTTAGCAGCAGGCAACAGTGGCGCTGCGCTAAGGTATGCTATCGCCCCATATACGGCACAGCAGTGTGAACTAAAAAAACACACGCTGCCAACCTGTTCGCAGGCGGCCACACAACACACATTCCCTGCCCTTTTTCCCGAAGAACAAAGCCACCCGTTCTCTCCCTACCCTGAGACGCGTCGTGTGTTGCAGTCATCGCTGGCACGGTGCTGTGCTAAGTGAGTGGGTGTGGCGGGTGACATGGCCGCCAAGCCAGTGACTCTGAGCGATGAGGCTTCACAGGCACCGGGCATCTGTACACACCGCCAGCCCTGTGACTGATAGGTCATTAGCCCTTAATCAAATTCTAGTGTCAGTGTTGCCTCCTATTATTGTTTCGGAGGGGCTCTTCCTGACAGTGCACTCTGGATTTGTTGAATGGACGTTATTCTTTCTTGAATAAGGATTCAGTCAGTTTAACCACGTTTATTTGCATGCCCTCAAACTACTAAATACAGTGGGGTTTTTTCATGCACATCGCTATGATTTCCAGAGCTGACAATGCTGGTTAGATTGTAGCATTTTGGCAGGCACATGAGTACACATACACACACACACACACACACACGCTCACACAAGTACACTTTTCTATGACTTTTGTTTACGGTCAAACCCAGGCAGGCAGAAAAGCTATTACAGGGGAGAAAGGCCTGTGGGAAAAGGATTATGGAGTGGAGTAGTTCTCAGGTCTTTGTACATCTCTGGACAGAAACTATCAGTGACTTGTTCACCTAGCCCAAATCTCAGCGCATTCGTCCCTCAGTAGGCTGACCTGCATAAAGAATCAGCTGGAAGAGCTTAGCACTGACACAGAGATTGGCCTTATAGATACTGATACTCAACAGGGTGTCAGGGAAGGCAGCCACAGGTACAATGTTCAGCGTTAAATGTTACTGCTCTTCGCAAAATATTGCGAGAAAATATGTTTATTCTATTTTTTTAAAGGATTTGAATATAGATATATATATATATATATATGTGTGTGTGCATGTACCTGTGTGCTTTTGTATGTGTGTTAAGGGGCATATATATATAAAAATAAAAATAAATCATATTTTGAAATATTTTAAATATGTCAACCTTCTGATGTAATTATCGTCACGTTTTTGCTAAGAGCACTTTTTGGTGCTCATTGCAATTTAATGATGGTGGCTTTGGGACGTGGGAGTGCATAGTTTACATTTGCCCGACATTTATCATTGGGTGCTAGAGATAAACATTCGGGGGGGAAGACACATATGCTGTGAGTACTCCTCAATTCGTTCTAGCATTTTAAAAATGGAGGAACAGACCGCGTACGCTGTACGGACGGTGAGTGGGGTGAATATTTGGCCCTTGATTGACATGTGTTTTATATCAGTACAATGTTCTCATTGAGGAGTCCAGCGTAGAGAGGGCTGGCCCGGCTGACTGGGGGTCTGAGCGGCAGGGGTTTCACACTGATTAATCAACCCCCCCCCCCCCCGAGAGAGAGCTCCTCACAAAGGGAGGAAGGAAAAAGAAAACGCTATTGAGAACGTGACAGAAAATAGGAACCAAAACAAAACAGTTCCACTCAAGGAGCAGGCACAGATTACTGTTACTCTCTCATGACGCAAACCTACAGACAGGGGCACGCCATGTGGAGTGGGCTGCTTTAGGTAACCGAGAGGGACAGCATTGTCTTGCTCCGAAACGTAAGAACCCAGTGGTTAAGTAAATAAATGAATGAAACGTGATCAAGTGAATGCTGCACGTTTCATTCCCCCCTCATTCTTCTTCTTCTTCTTCTTCTTCATCTTCCGCAGATGACTTAATTTGCACTGGGAGAGTGGTGTGTCCTCTGAAGGTCTACCTCCCTCCTCCCTCTTTCTCTCTGTCTCTCGCTCCCTCTCTTCCCTGTCTCCTCTATGGGCTGTGCCGTGACCTTCACGGCCACTCCACCTGCAGGAAGCCATGTTTGATTCTCTGTCCGCCGAGACGCCTGCTTGACAGCAGAATGGTGTCATAGGACCGAGTGGAGGAATTTCTCTTTCTCTGTCATCATTAAGGGTTTTCCCCCTATGGTGAGGGGGATGAAAAGTACGATTTAATGTTCTCAGGAGAGTGGCAGCAGAAGAAAGGCTCAAAGCCTCGCATGCTGGTTTCTGAGTGGGTCACTCCAGCCCTCGCAGCGAATGGGATGTCCCTGTGGAATTTGCCATAGACCGGGCTGAAAGGAGAAGGATTAAGACCCTTTTAAGGATGGAAATGTAACAAAAGGAGCACTTTTATGATGTAGCAGCATAAAATGAGGGCCTCCATTGTGTAACTGATTGCAAAATATCTTTGAAATGAGCGACCTGCGATGTGTGCTCTCCCTGGGCCCAGTGGGGATTCAGTGGCTCCTGCAAAATGACTTGTCTACATGAGAACCCGAGTGGCTCTCGTTGAAGGAGGCAAAGTATAAGATTACTGGTTTGTTTCTATTTTCTACCCTCCTTCCCTGCCTCCATCTCGTGTAAGCATTGGATGGAGAGACAGTCCCAGGTTAATTTGGAGAGAGAGAGAGATGGTAATTAGCATACCCGCAGGCGAGGCTAAGCGAACCTAGGCGGTCCCCGCGCTTGTGTTTAAGCCAATCCTGTGTGGGAGATGGAGCCGACCAGACAACGTCACACAACAGGCAAATACAATAGGCCTCGTCTACTTGAATGCACACTGCAGTGTCATAACAGCTGCTGGAAGGCGATTCGATTTTTGAATTAGTTCCTTTCTGAACTAAGGTTCACTTTTTATTTTGTTTCATGCAACGCCAGTCATATTGTTGTGCTTCACAAAACTGAAACATTGTCTTAACAACATTGTAAATGAGTATTTTTTTAAATATATAAAAAAATAGAAAATATAGAAAATAACCTGAACATGCTTCAGCTGGAATGGTTTCACAGGGAAGGAACAAAAGGAATCACCCCTTGCTGATGCAGACCTTATGTAGACGTGCTATCTTGTAGGAGTGTGAAGTTACCAGACTGACTGTGGACATACTGTATGTTCCCATTCACAGGCGCGCGCGAGAGTTTATAGACTTGTGACTTTAGTTGCAGGAGGAGGAGAGGGCTGAACACTAGAGGGGGAGCTTACCCATGATGGAGATCCACAGTGCTCGGACAGAAAAGTGTTTCTCAGCCCCCCCCCCACCTCTCCCTCCACTGCAAGCAGCAGGAGACCTTCAGGGATCAAGGGTCAGGGGTCGAGAAGAGAGGAGGGCCTTTTTATTGTCCTTCTCCCAGGAAAGCTGTGGAGAATGTGATGTGTGTCTGTGAGAGAGAGAGAGAAAGCGAGAGAAAGTGAGAGAGAGAGAGAGAGAGAGAGAGAGAGAGAGAGAGAGAGAGAGAGAGGGGAAGAGTAGTGTGTAGTGCTTTTGTGTGGGTGGGTGTAAATTTGTACATATATATAGCATAGAATTAGAAAATTGATTGTGGTTGTCTTGGATGTGGTTATTTTGTGTGGATATCTGTGCATGTAATCGTTTGTGTTTGGAGTTTGTGCGTGTGTGTGTGTTAGAGAGTATAGGAGGCGAGAGAGAGAGAGCGAGAGAGAGAGAGAGAGAGAGAGAGAGACAGAGGAGAAAGAGGGGGCGGGCTGGTTGCTGAATTGTAAGCGGGGGAGAGAAGTTTTAGCAGCCCTCACACTGAGATATGGAGCTCATAAAAAGCCTCTGGAGGTAAGTGTAATATCAAGAGCAGGATTATTCCCCAATCCCCCACCCACCCCTCCTGCACTGCAGCTCCTCAGTCGGACCAAACCCTCCTCACCCCCATCCACCCACCCCACATCATTTAAATGTCTAAGGAGTAATTGAATGAATTATCATACAATTTTGACAAATTCATTGACTCGGCTGGGTGAGTGAGCGAAACGTTTCCTTCCATTTGCGTCTAATAAGACATGACATTTGAGATTAGTTTATGTGCTGGTTAAAGACCTTTCGCCTTTTCCCCTGGTTCTTGGAACAAAAACGCACTAAACGGACGAGGGGAATCTTCAAATGCGGTGTAGACTGCAGTCTTCTTAAGGCTATGCGGTGACTCCAGCCTTAAACACGCCATTTATCCATTTCCCCAACTCTTCCATATTCATATATTTATCTACTGGATTCATTTTTCATTTTGTTTTGAAGATGGGCTCGCAAACTGAAGCCAGTGGCGGAGCAAAAGGAACTGTATTGGGGGGGATGGAATTCAGTGCTGCACAGACTGCTCACTCTGACCTCAGTGTTCCCACATCAAAGTGCTTCCCCAGCCCACTTCCCTCAGTGAGAGCTGCAAAGAGGTCTAGAGCACTGGAGCTTGTGTGTGTGTGTGTGTGTGTGTGTGTGTGTGTGTGTGTGTGTGTGTGTGTGTGTGTGTGTGTGTGTGTGTGTGTGTGTGTGTGTGTGTGTGTGTGTGTGTGTGTGTGTGTGTCTGTGTGTGTGTGTGTGTGTCTGTGTGTGTGTGTGTGTGTGTGCGTTCATGCCTGCAGGCTGGGTTGTATGCTGCCAATATGTGGTGCTATGGTGATACCAGGCTCTTAGCCTCTAACTGAAACCCTGTGTGTTTAGGAGGGGTGGAGAGAGTGTAGCGCCACTGCGGTTTTGTGCAAGTGCTTTTTGAAAACTTCTCTTCATCTACGCTCACATGTTTCTTTGTCCCTTTTTCTCACTCGACGTTGACTTGAACTGTAAAAAAAATGTCATAAGAAAAAACGACATTGGCAAGGGTAGCTTAATGTAGATCATGAACACATTCTAAGCCAAGTCGAGCGAGACGGTGGAGTAAAACAACAACTATCGTATGGTGCATGTGGAGAGGCTCCACATTTTAAACTAGCTGGTCACTGCTGTGTATCCTCTGCCTTTGAAGAGGCTGACCAAAGTTAAGTCCACAAAGTGCAGGGATCCCATGCACTCTGTGAGTCCTGGCAGCTGTCCCCAAACCCCTCTGCGCTCCACCCCTCCACACAACCTCATGCACCCCTCTGCACCCCAGCCCGATCCGTGATGTCCTTCCAGTGTAATGACTCTCGTTAGTGCCACTTGCTCCCTGTGTGGAATGCTGTTTGTTGGAAGCGGAAGCTTAGGCGTCTGCCGTGACCAGATGAAACGGCCTGGTTCCATGCTTCCGTGTGACGTAACAGCTGTGCCAGCAATGGGTAGCTCCAACCACCCAACTACCAACACACACGAACACACACTGACCTCCAGGCCACGCCACCGCAAGGCTGCCACTGATCTTCAAATATAGCCAGGCATCAATCAGTTGGCTTTTAGTGTCATTTCTCTTCCTTACCCTGGCTTTCTGTCCTCTTCCTCTCGACCTTTCCTCTGCTGCTCTTTGAGTTTCCTCACAGGCGTGTGCTCTTTCAGAGTGAACCTGCAGAGCAGGGGTCATATTTGCAGTTTTACCTCTCCGCCTCCCACATATCACAACGATGAAATATCCTAGAGCGATATCTAAGCTTAATGTATGTAAATCCAAGCCTGTTGTATCGCAAGGCCCTTATCTATTCCACTTTTCTATTGAAATCTTAGCATTGTCCTTTTCTCAATTGAACTCCCCCTTTCCTCCTCTGCCAAAGCATCGTCTGCGTGGTGAACTTCAGTAGCACACAAACACGTTTCATCTGAAGATGGAACCCTTGGTGGAGGAGTCGGAGGAAAACGTTCCTCCGTGATCCCGTGATGATTTCAACGTCAGGTGACACTTGAATTCCGCAACAGTTTCTACAATTTACTGTAGACTGTCATCAGACATGAGCGATGACTGTTTGTTACGTCACCTTTGATTATAGATCGTAGCAGCCTTACGGATTCTTTAGTACTGCAATTAGTTGTTATTTGTAAGGCGGTTATTTATCAGCTGACTTCAAAGATATCAGAACAATACATGGGTAGCTATGTCTTTGCTGTTATCATTGTTTAGCAGTAGTAAGAGGTTCAGAATGGATATGCTTCCCATGAGACATTTAACAGTGGAGCTTCACTGTAGTCTCTTTTTACCAGAACTACTAAATGTCTGCTAATATCCTCTTTCGGGGTGTCAAAAAAAATGGTGCCCTTGATTATAATTTCTCTTGTTGTTTTTTTTTACTTCTCAATAATTCTCATACGCAGGGTGTAAACCGAGTGTGACTGTGTTTATTTTTAGCATTAATGGCGCATTAATTCAAGTTCTCCAAAGACTATTAGATATTCACTGGCACCCGCCGCCTTGCTTTTGGGAGTGTGCACGCTCTCACCCCGCAGAGCACATAATCGTGTTTACTTGGTTGAGGTCCCAAAATAAGTGTTATCTTAATTAATAAACAAATGACAAATAATATAAAAATCATCAGCATAGGAGTTCATCAATTACCCGGCTTAGCCAGGCAAGAAGCATGTAATCTACATAGAGACATTTATAGGGCGACGATTATGCCACCTTCCCCATAAGCCTTAATTGTGATGAAATTTGGAGCAATAAAGCACCTTCCCATCTCCCCTGACAAATCCGTACTCCTCCTCAAAATCAAAAGGTGAAGCATTTACCACTCTGCTCCTAATGGGGGAAGCTGTGTGACGAATGCATTGCCCTGCATACGTCTTCCAGTAACAACGTCCTGGAAACAGAATGAGGGGACATTAGTGAGCGAGAGCAAGAGAGAGAGAGAAAGAGAGAGAGAGACAGAGAGAGAGAGAAGGAGAGAGACACAGAGAGAGAGACAGAGAGAGAAGGAGAGAGAGAGACAGAGAGAGAAGGAGAGAGACACGGAGAGAGAGACAGAGAGAGAAGGAGAGAGACACGGAGAGAGAAGGAGAGAGACACGGAGAGAGAAGGAGAGAGACACAGAGAGAGAGAGACAGAGAGAGAAGGAGAGAGAGAGACAGAGAGAGAAGGAGAGAGACACAGAGAGAGAGACAGAGAGAGAAGGAGAGAGAGAGACAGAGAGAGAAGGAGAGAGACACAGAGAGAGACACGGAGAGAGAGACAGAGAGAGAAGGAGAGAGACACAGAGAGAGAGAGACAGAGAGAGAGACAGAGAGAGAAGGAGAGAGACACGGAGAGAAAAGGAGAGAGACACGGAGAGAGAAGGAGAGAGACACGGAGAGAGATGTCCACAGTCCCATGCAATGCTGTATTTCCCCAAAGTTTACTCCTTGATGACTAGAACCTCTCATGATAACTGATAACACTTGGTTGTCATCAGACCGGGTTGTAATTCTGAAATGCCTTGAAACCGACGGAACCAGCGTGTTTTAATTTTTTTTAAATCTGTAGTGATAAAGTTAACGACGGGGAATATTCTGTACGTAGCTACTCATGCAAACGAAAGTCTCCTATCACAGACTGGGAGCTGAATCGCAAAGGGAAGACATCGTTCTAACTCTTTGCCTTCAGTGCGCATTGCCTTTGACTTTGCAGGCACCGGTATCTTGAAACGAAGCACGCTTGACTGAGACCAATATCGTCTCACCTGGCATTCTCAGTCCCGCTTTACGTCTCACTCAACACTTTATTCCCAGTAATCTGCTAATAGAACCGATGGATTATGAATAGCAGTGCATAATAATTAGGCTGCACTTTCTTTTACCTGGGAAGCTAACACCTTAAGAGAGAGAGAGAGAGAGAGGGAGTGAGAGAGGGATGTATGGATGGGTGCAATGGTAAGAGGAATCTTCATGTCTCTCATTTGATATGCATACTGTATTTCCAACCACTTTCGGGACCCCCCCCCCCCTCCCCCCTCCCCGTCTTCTCTCCTCAAACGCAGCTCTTTTTTAAACACATTTCCAGCGACGTTAGTCCCTTTATCGGCGATCGGTTTATGTATTCTTGCCTTTCATCTACAGGAGTGTCGAGTCTCATCTAATGGATCTTTGATATAGAATGGCCATGTTCATCTCCAATTTCTAGCGGGCGGTGTGCTGATCTGTCATATTTTGAAATATACATATGAGGTACTTGATTGCCCGTTCTGTCAGAGCATGGAGTACCTAACGTTTCATGTGACGGCTACATCGGGCTCTTTTTTCTCTCCTCACAGTATACAGTATATATAATATATAATATATACTGTATATACTGGATTTTTGTAGACCTGTGTGCAAAGCAGCCAAACTCTCTGAAACTGTACTAGTTGAGTGCTCCTCCACCTTTTTTTGTTGCCAGGGACTAACCTATTGTTCTTTATTCGGGTACCAGTAAGCTATGGTTGGATCACAAACATTCAAACTAGCGCTTGAGCTAAATTAGCAGCCGAACACCTCAGGGAGCGGTCAGCATCCTCACAGGATGAGATTCTGGACCACGGACCAGAGCTTAAGAGACACTGAACTAGAGCATAACTGCAGTCCAAACGTGACTAGGTAAGCTACCAGTGTATGCAAGTCATGGCAGGTTCCCTATACCTTGATTCTTCAACTCAGCCAGCTGGGGACCAAATGATTTAGCAACGACAAAAAATCTACACTGTATTTGACATTGGGTGTCTGGTCTGCTAAGCAATCAGTAGTCGAGAGGACGTTAAAGAGTAACTGGGACAGATTTAGCACCATAGAATCTTAGTCAAATATGTTCATATACGCCCTTGGGAAGCGTATGACAATTTGTTTGGTCTTCATTTTGTGACAAGCGAGCACATAGATATGCTAATTGTCATGTTGTTTTGAAATGATGTATTGTCGGGTATTTGTGAAAATTCGGTAGCAAGATGAATGGGAAAGCGGCGGTGCGTTTTGGAAATGAACAGACACTGCAGTAAATTAAAATGAGTAAAAACGTGTCAGTCTTGTTCAGGTCCGGACTGTACACAGACCGGTGCGCTATAACCAATCACAGCTAGAGTAGGCATCTTATGCAAATACTGTAGGTTATACGGGCCTATGCCATTCACATTGATGTTGCACTCCTGGACTGTGTTTACAGGCAGCAGAACAGCACAACTTTGTTTAGATCATTGTGTGGAAAGCAGTAGCAAGAGTCAGAAAAGAAACTTACTGTATGCAAATACCAGGGGAGTCTTACTTACGGGAACTTTTTATTGACCAAACAACCAACAGGTAGGCTATTTCTCCATTAATTGCCTATGCACAACAACAAGAACAACAACAACAATGTTAGTCTGACCGAGATGAGCTATAAATGTAGCACAGGTACCGGTAGATAAAATCAATTTTTCATCATGTAGTTGACAGTCAAAATTGCACTGTGAATACGATAAGGAATAGCACTCTGTTCGGCCTGCTGCAGCCTGTTTCCAGTCCCATAATAACCCCACGTTTCAACAAATGAATGGGATTTACCTGCCTGCTCTTTTGATCGGCGCCAAATACATTTTGATTGACAACTAGATATGTGAACAGTCGTTCGAGTGGAGTAAAATGAGTAGCTAGCTTAATCGAATTAGTGAGTCCCATTTCTTGGTAGGAAACTAAACGACTCTGCAATCCCTACAGCTCGAGCCACCCACTTCTAGGCCATAACATGCCATGTCATCCTAGCAACAGTACAAGGCTTTGTGTCATTTTAGGTTCTAGCTAGCTAAATTACTTGCAGCAGCTATCAAGTTATATAGCTAGCTTGCTAAATAAGTAGACCTACACAGTGTCGGAGAATAACGGATTGCATGTAATCCGTTATATGTAACGAATTACAACAACATAAATATGGAAGTGTACCAGCTAAAATGTTGTAATGAGATTACAGATAATTACTTCTAAGATTCCGTTTATATTCAGAAAGGATGTTTGCTCACAAATGATTTTACACCTTTTTGTTTTCTCAATGACATTCAAATCGTGCATTGGGAAAAAAGGCCCACGTTTAAGTTTGCCTGACCACAGGTCATATAATGCCATCAAATGCATTTGATGGATTTCAACCCAACAATGGTTGAATTTAAGAAATTGAAGCTGCCTATCAATCATTGTTATTGCGACCAGTGGACAGCCAGTGAAAAATGTGTTCTTGCAACAGCCTATGGAATAAATGTTTGAGGGAGTTTCTCCCTTCTAAACTCCTCCGTGGTATTGTGCTCCACATACTGTCAAAAACAAGTTTCATTTCAGAAGACCACAAATGGGGCTTTTATTGCTTATTTTGTGCTGATTCAAAAATTGGCCTTCTCGTGAAAAAGTCTGTAGCGTCCGAAACGTTTGGGCTACAAACTAATATGACTATTGTGGAAACGGGGGTCATACTTTTTTTTTTTTACACCATTTATTTTATTTACAACTCAAAAACGGAACTTAAAAGCAGAAATAAGATGGACTCAACTTCCATGGACACTAATACATCTGTGAATCATCTTATGTAATTGTAATGCAATGTTATGTAGCTCAGATGTATTGATGTGAAAGTTGAATTCCTGTAGATTATCTATGTGAACTGTGAGAAAACGTCAATAAAGGTTGTTATTATCATTCTTATTTTTTTTTGAGGAAAGGCGGCAAGGGACTCGGAAAAGGAGGCACCGAGCGTCATCGCTAAGTTCTCTGTCATAACATCCAGGGAATGACCAAGCCCACTATCTGCCATCTGGCAGTGTGAAGAACAAATAAAGAAAGGGGAGACTCTCACGATGGTGTTCTCCATTTGTCTCTACGACCCTCACAAGTGTCACGGGACTCGTCTGAAGGTAACCCATACAAATGAATCCAAGAATGGAGGTAGTTTTGGGCCAACAAAAATAAGGGACCAAAATAAAAACACATATTTCCTGAGCTTTCTTAGAACTCCTAGATATCGGAAAGACTCTTCAAATCAAGTCAAATCTAAATCACATGTTATTCGTCACATGCGCCGAATACAACAAGTGTAGACCTTACCGTGAAATGCTTACTTACGAGCCCCTAACCAAACAACGCAGTTTAACGGATTAGAATAAGAAATATAAGTAACAAGTGATTAAAGAGCAGCAGTAAAATAACAATAGCGAGACTATATACAGGGAGGTACTGGCACAGAGTCAATGTGCGGGGTCACCGGTTAGTCGAGGTGATATGACTGTCTTTTTTGCCATTTATGAATGTGTTATTCAATGTGTTTCTATGGGTAGAAAAGGCCAAAGTCAATATTTTATCAAATCATTTTAAATATATATTTTTGTGATACCTAAAGGGGTGCTAAAATTCTAAATCAAAAAGCTAAATGTTCCATGGTATGACCGTATTAAAACAATTGCTTAGTTTTGGGTGAAACTGAAGCAGTTCATCCCCTGATGCAGCAAATAATGTACTAGCTGTGAATTACAACCTGATAGCAATATCTATTGGACTACTATTGGTGAATTCATTTAATTCTGTCAACAATGCCTTACTCTATGTAAAAAAAAAAGTCATATTTTTGAGAACAATTATTAAGCTGCTTTTGAACTGTGGATTCGATATGATCATCTGTTTGCTTTCCTTTCTGCACAGTGGTTAAAACGGCGTCAGTTCCACTTTCTGTACCGGAGTTCATGTTCTGTGTAAGCAGGCTACTCCGAGCGTGTTCCAACGTCGAGGTGTCGGGTGGAGTAAATGAGCTTCCTTAAATGATAACGCTCTCTATTGTTGCACTCAATTACCTGACATTAATATTTCGATGCTGCTGAAGTTGATTAACTGTGTTGTCTGCGTCCCATCCATCAACGCCTTTTCAGAGGCCCAGCCACAAGAGCGATGGCTGAACCTTTATGAAAACTTCTCCGCGTGTCAACAAAATCTCAAAGGGAGTTCGGTTTTCTCCATTTTTTTTCCGGGCACAAACGTCCTTTAGGGAAAAGATTAATGTTCCATCACTCTCCGTATCAAAAGGTTTACATAAACTGACATGTCCATTCATCTCTGACACACAATGCCGGCAAACAGACGCCCATGCTGGGAGTTGAGAGTTTCCACATTACCGTTTTCACGTTTTCACCGGGAACACATGCTGAGTCAGAGACAGGATGCAAACATGCTTTATGTACTGTTTATTGCCATCTTTTCATGGTAAAACACCCTGAGACAAACACACGTACACAAACATGTACACAAACAGACATGCACGCATGCACACGCACACACACACACACGTACACAAACAGACATGCACGCATGCACATGCACATGCACACACACATGTACACAAACAGACATGCACACATGCACACGCACACACACACACACACACACATGAACACAAACAGACACGCATACACACACACACACATAATAGCATAGCATAGCATAGCACCACACCTACAGTATGTCGTGCCACATTAGGGATCACACACAGACAATTTACGATTCCCATAGTACCCCTCTGTGGGGATTAGTTTTGAATTATATATGACCTATATGCGCACATACTGTACCTGCAACATTTTAGTAGGTGCTAGACGTTCACTCACAGAGGCAGTTAACGGAGGAGTATCTGGGTAAATTATGGTCATTTCTAAGTCCCTGTATTTATATTCTCCTGCCCCCATCCTCCCCACCAATGGGAGCCATGGCCAAAAGATGGAAATTATATACATTTGTCAAATGAAGCCATTTGTTGGGATGATTCATATCACTGTACTAAGAGGGAACGAGAGGGCCACTTTGGGAAGTAACTTGAAGTGACTGCTCCACCCGGCACGTTTGACATATTATCAGCAACATTGGGTTCCTGACCCTCTTTTATTAAGCAAGGGAAGTCGAGGGGTTTTATTTGTGGAATCCATGTCAAGTGTCAAATCTTTTAATCATGTTTTTGTTTTTGCACAAATGAAAACAGATGAACATTTTGAACTCCTCAAATGAAAGGTGGACCAGGTTAATGGTGGCTTCTATTTTGCACAATTTGTACAGTTAGTCATTTCTAATATCGTTAGGGAAATTAGGAGTGCAGTGATTTATTTGTTGATTCATTTAATAAATCATTTAAACTCATTCTGAATTTTAAGTATGCGGGGCGCAAAGACGCCAGCCCACTATACCCTTTATAAACGGGAACCGGAATAAATCAAGCAATAAACTTACAACATGTTTTGCATAGCGTTAATTACTAGTGTTTTTAATTTGTCCGGTTCAGGCCTGGCTAGCCTCAGATGTCACAGCACGGGTCTCCATAGAGAATAATGAACAGTGCATTTCAGGAGATGACTCTAACTCATGTTATGTAGATTCCATTGCTTTGTTCTCTCTGTGTGTCTATTCATTACGCGCCTTGAGGTTCCTACTGTAAGGAACAATAATGAATAAACAAAACGTTTTCATGAGGATCTTTCTTGCTTCATTTTGCCCATTGTTATTGGGGTGGTAACTGTACATACTGTATATAGCTCTAATTTGCAACATGCAGATATTAATTGGTCTATCTATCCACAGTAGTCAGATTCAGTATACGCCTATATTCGTACACTAAATCCTACATATGCCTCTTTATAACTCAAAAGGAAGTCTGTAATTGCCTTGGCAGCCGTATTGTCCCAGCCATGAGATCAGTGCTGCTATTGTACAGAGAGGTCCCCTTTCTGCTGCTCAACAATGTCTAATAAATCTGAGGGTGAGGAATATTGATGCAGGGCGCTGACTGTGACACAATAGAGGGGAATTTAGGAATGGGCTGTGGAGGGTAATGAACAGTATTTTAACTCGGCAGTTTAACCTCCGAGCCTGTCACAGCTGACCTTTCGCCAACCCCGACCTGTCTGATTTCTCCCTGTTTTCTCTCCATCTATCCCTCCCCCTCTCTTCTTTATTCTTCTGTTGACAGTGAGTGGAGTGGAGTAAAAGAGAGAGAGAGAGAGAGAGAGAGAGAGAGAGAGAGAGAGAGATGGGTCGTGTAAGAAGTGTCAGGCAGAGACGTTTACATGAAAAGGAGTTAGTAGTTGAAAGACGAGCTGTTTCACAATCACCCCGTACATCCCCCCCCGCTTCTCTCTCTCTCCCTCTGTGTCTCTCTCTCACTTGCTAAATCTCTCCCTATCTTTTATTACCGGGCTCCATGCCTGGTGAATTGATGTGTTAGAGGGGCGACCCCCACATGTCTGTGCTGGACTGGGACTGACTGGGGCGTTATTGACTCGCCTTGGAGCCTACATGACCTCCACACGACCCTGTGTTCACCTGGGGGTGACCTTGAGGGGACAGCCTTTTTCCTATATTTCTCTCTTTCTTTATTTCTCTCTCTTTCTTTCTCACATTTACCCCCTTCTTTGTATTCTCCTTATAATAATATATATATTTTTTCTCTCTCTCTCTCTCTCTCTCTCTCTCTCTCTCTCTCTCTCTCTCTCTCTCTCTCTCTCTCTCTCTCTTTCTCTCTCTCTCTCTCTTACTGTCTCCTTCTCTTTCTCTCCCTGACACTGGCAGCCGGAAGTTTGTGTAAATGGAGCCTTTCTCCAGTGGGTCCCTGAAAAGTACTGCGAAGATCTGGATTTTTCCAGTGTGAGCCGAAATGAAAGAAAGGGGGAAACAGAGGTGATGGGATGAGTTTGAGGCCTCCACAGCTGCTGTCCTCTATGTGCCCTGCTTAGATTTATGAGCCCTTCTCTCACTCTGTCTCTTTCTCCCTCACTTTCTCTGTCTTTCCTACTGCATTTTCAACATTTATCAATATCGACCGTGCCCTGCACTTAAAACCTCCCTATGACAATTGCTGTTGCAGTTGTTATAGGCACTAATGGTGAGTGTGTTTTTGGAGGGAGGGTGGGAGGGAGGGTTGGGGAGAATGGAGGAGTGGTGATTTAAAACTGTTTGAAAGCTTCCAGTAATTACACATGAATAATCCATGGCAGTCTTGATAGGGAATCTCTCTTTCACACAGACAGCTTTATCTAGGTAAAAAATCTCCTTGTAATGTTACTAACACTATATTCTGGTCCCACATCGTATCTATGTCCTCTTTGGGCTGTTATGGGTGTTGATGAAGAGGGGCACCTCCGGGCGCTGTGCTGTGACTGGCTGGTTCTGGGGATAGTGCTGCTGCTGCTGCTGATGGGTCTGTCCTGGTGTCCTGACCCTCACCACTTGAGGTCACCACTTATAAGAGCATGTCGATGGTCTTCAATCCATTGGGTTCAATGACTCAATGAACTTGGCTGTGGAGGATGTGGAGGAGGCCAACATACAGACACGGGGAATTTAGACAGCTGTTTTCTTTATTTTTGTCAATTGATATTTATAATAGTCACTATACTTTGTTGACAGCACACTAGCAGTTCCGGACTGCCCCCCCCCCCCCCCCCCCCCCCCCCACACCAAAAAATACAGTTAAACATGTATTTCTTAATAAAAACAGAGATTATGAATTCAGTTAAAAAATCCCTTTGTGTGTAAGACTGCACTAAATAAAAGCCGCTCATCGCCCTAAGGTGTGTATAGGAGAACTGATCTGTCACATATAACGATGCATTATCGCAAACAAACAAGGAAGGTGTAGCGAACAGAAGCTGATTTGATGGTAAAATAATATAATTTAATTTCCACAGAGTGCAAGTGAAATTAGTCGTTCCACTGCAGCCCAGAACTCCACATAAATAATTATGCACGGGTGACTAATTTGGAGAAAGCGTATGCTAAGTACACAAATCCCCTTTCTTCCCCCTGCCCCGGGGTTCCTGAAGAATAACACTCAACCTAGAGACAAAGGAAACATCAAGCTCATGAAATTAACACAGCAAATGACCCGGAGAGAAGGCACAATAAATAATTCCGATCTTATCACCTCTAAGTACGGAAGACGAGGAGAAAGCGGCCAATGAAAATATCCTTGTTAATCATCCGTACCCTCTGAAAAACTTTTAACAGGAAGCCATCTTTCCACCGAGTCTGTAGGGGTCAGAACAAGGGCGCAGCCAACTTCTTAACTTGATAGATATTTTTTTTGGGGGGGGGGGGGGCGGATCTCAGATTTATGTAGAGAGAGCTATACACTGACCTTGGACTTAACTGAGTTTGGCTTTCCTCTTGTTGAGTCGCCTCTATGTGATCTACAAAACTACTGTCTGTCTGAGCTATGCCGCCGTCTTGGTGGGGGCTTGTTTTGATTTTGTATTCAATCAGATCTACAAAGAGGTATGCGTGTCAGTCTACATTTTCACACTTTTATTTGTCCCTTTATTCCCCCTTTAAAGCTGTTTATGCATGCAGGGGTGCTTTAGTTTGGAGTGAGTTCCTCCAAATGTTGTCGTGGTGAGGCAGACAGGAAGTTGAAAAGGAACAGAGGGCATCAATCAGTGTTACCCTCACCTGCCACCTGTGTCAGTTGTCCTTATGGCTGTCAGTGATACTGTCATTCTTATGGAGAGTTGATGCATTCTATGTAATCCGAAAGGTGTTTATTTCAGACACATGTTGGGTAATACTAGTTGGGTTTAAGAATACCTCAGTGTCTATATTCTCTATATGAATGTGCAGTAAGAGACAAGGAGAAAATGTGATCTAGCCCAAGATACTATGACCACACAGCTCTACTAAACCCAGCTTGCCCTACATTACCATACCTCGTTAGCCTACCTTATCTTACATTGCCTTATGCTTACCTTAAGTTACCTTACATACAGTAGCTACAGCAGCATACCGTACCTAACCTTAACTAGAGAACCAACAAATGCTTACTTTACCGTACTTTATCTGACCTACAGTAGATTACCGTACCTTACCTTACTTATAGTAGCTTACCATACCGTACCTAACCTTGCATACAGTAGATTACCAGATTACTACCTTAACTACAGTAGTTTACCTTACCTTACATGACCTTACCTGCAGTAGTTTATCTTACCCTACCACACTTTAATTACCTACAGTAGCTTACCTTACCGGACTTTACTTTACCTACCATAGCTTACCTGTTAGCCATATTTTACAACAACTCTCTGCTGCAGGTTCAGTTTGTATTTGTCCTCATGTGCCCTCCTGTCCTCAACTTCACAGCCATTAGCCTCTGTCTGAGAGATCATAACACACAAGGTAGACAGAGTACCAGAACAGCTAAAAGTGTCCCCCTCTGAGGATCCCAGCCTCCTACAGCAAGGACGAAACAAACAAGACAAGTTCACAGCAGAGAACAGGGAACGGGGTCATCAGCTGTCCTGGTTTCTCTACGGAGGAATATGCCTCCAGCTCAAGTTCAAATTGGCCTCTCTTCTCTCCTCAGATGACTCACTTCACCATGCACCTTGGCGAGCCCTCTGACGATGGCATGCTGTAGATGAAAGAGGTGGAGCCAGCCTGCCACCGTGGCCGGGACGGGTCACTCTGTGCACACACAATATATGTCAGTTGTCGATGCTGCGCAAGGACCTGGGCTCTGAAAGGCTGGGATATAAATCACAATTACCAGGGCTAGAGAGTGACTGGCCGCCAAACGGCCCTCTCTAAATAAGCCTCTCTCCTCTCTACCCTTGCTGAATGACACACCGAGAATAGTGATTTGTGTGGCCCCCAGTAGCAGAGCAGAGCCCAGGCAGCACAGACAGAGACAGGGCAGAGAAAAGTCAGTGTGTTGTGAAGGCTAGAGGCAGAACCTCAGTAGACAGGAGACAAAGGGAAGGGAGCAGCCCGGTTGGCGTGTCCTCTGCTTTAGCTAATGACCTGGGTAATTATGAGTGTGTGTGTTTGTCGGAGCCAGGCTCCCCTCCCCTGCCCTCCCTGCCGGGTGTCAAAGACAGGTATTTGTCATAACCATTAGTGAGCGATTAAGGAGCTGCTTCCTTCCCTGTTTTTATCACCTCATGTCGCAGTGGATTAGAGAATTAAAGCGTGGCTGTCCGGGAAGAGAGGCCTGTTGGCAAACTGAGACAGAACGAACCAGAGAATAACGCCTACAGATGGAGTGCGTCGGCTCACACACACCAGTACACAAACAGACACATCAACACACAAACATACCATTATAAACCTCCCCCCCACACACACACGTACTCACACATGCAAAATCCTATTTTGCCTTAGCCCTAACGCTAACCCTAACCCTTAACCTAACTTCAACCCCAAACCCCTGACTCCTAAACCTAACCCTAATTGTAACCCTAGCCCTATTTGTAACTCTAACACCTAAGCCTAAAATAGCCTTTTTTCTTGTGGAGACCGGCAAACTTTCCCAACAAGGATAGCACACCTAAACACACACACACACACACACACACACACACACACACACACACACACACACACACATACACACACACACACACACAGCAGGGTATTTTACAGGAGTCACCTCTTGGCCCTTTTGGCCCTTAAGGGGCCATTATCTTTGAGGCTGCTGGGTGGACAGTATAGGTCACCTGGGGTCAAGGTCAGTGTGATCATCAGGAGTGTGTGAGGAAGTCTGGAGCCGCCTGTCAGTCCAGCTCAGTCTGACCACATTCAGGAAGAAAACAATCAGAGAGAGAAAGAGAGAGAGAGAGAAAGAGAGAGAGAGAGAGAGAGAGAGAGAGATCCAGTTGCATGGAGCACAAATAGAAATGATTTCCTTCTAGACACTGTTGCCCTAGAGCACACAAAAAACTATCCATACCTTGGCCCAAACATCAGCGCTTTCATCAGCTACTTTCCACAAAGCTGTGAATGATCTGAGAGACAAAGAAAGAAGGGCCTTCTTTGCCATCAAAAGGAACATCAAATTCGACATACCAATTATGATGTGGCCAAAAATATTTTAATCAGTTATAGAACACATTGCCCTTTATGGTTGTGAGGTCTGGGGTCCGCTCACCAACCAAGAATTCACAAAATGGGACAAAAACCAAATTGAGACTCCGCATGCAGAACTCTGCTGAAATACCCTCTGTGTACAACGTAAAAAAAATCTAATAATGCATGCAGAGCAAAATTAGGCCGATACCTGCTAATTATCAAAATCCAGAAAAAGCCGTTAAATTCTACAGCCACCTAAAAGGAAGCGATTCCCAAACCTTCCTTAACACAGCTATCACCTACAGAGAGATGAACCTGGAGAAGTCCCCTAAGCAAGCTGGTCCTGGGCCTCTGTTCACAAACACAAACAGACCCCACAGAGCCCCAGGACAGCAACACAATTAGACCCAACCAAATCATGAGAAAACAAAAAGTGAATTACTTGACACATTGGAAAGAATTAACCAAACAACTATTTGGCCCTAACCAGAGAGCACACAGTGGCAAAATACTTGACCACTGTGACCGTCCCAAAATGAAGGAAAGCTTTGACTTTGTACAGATTCCGTGAGCATAGCCTTGCTATCGAGAAAGGCCGCCGTAGACAGACCCGGCTCTCAGGAGAAGAAAGGCTATGTGACACCGCCCACAAAATGAGGTGGAAACTGAGCTGCACTTCCTAACCTCCAGCCGAATGTATGACCATATTAGAGACACAGATTTCTCTCAAATTACACAGACCCACAAAGAATTTGAAAAAACAAATCCAATTTCAATAAACTCCCGTATCCAAAATTCATTCTACATACAGTAGGTACCATTGAAATGAATGCAATTCATTGAACACAATGAAAAAGGCAACCTTTGAACCTTGTGAATCTTGGCTTGATGCTTTAGTTAATCTACCTGATAGCTTTCACGCTGAGGGCCTCCATCCCCAGTCATTCTGCCACTTGTTGAGACCTGCTTTAACTGACTGGTATCAGGATCGACTCGCACCAAGTTATTAGCCAAACGGGATGAATGCGTTTTGATTAGGCTCACCAGCAATCAGTGTCTTACCGCTCAAGTGGCCGTTGATGGCGAATGGTTGACAATAACGTCATTTATTTTGTAGCTCTGTACTTCCAGCTTGCCCACATCCGCAACTGTATCAGGAAAAACATTGGAATGGGGGGGGTGGGGGGGGGGGGGGGGTGGAAGAGCTGTCTGGTCTGGTTGATCTGTCTAGAGTTTTGAGTCTCCTAGCCTTGCCTCGCCTCGCCTCGCCTCCCATTGCCTCGCCTCCCATCGCCTCGCCTCCCATCGCCTCGCCTCCCATCGCCTCGCCTCGCCTCCCATCGCCTCTCCTCCCATCGCCTCGCCTCCCATCGCCTCGCCTCTCCTCGCCTTGCCTCTAGTCTCGGCTCCACACACTTAATCCTCTTGATGCATATTAATGCTTATACTCTTGAAACATCTTGCTTTTTTCTCAACGTTTACCAAAATGTAAGCTTGAATTTTTCAAAAGCAAATCATCCAGCTGTCAAACTAAAATATGACCTGCGTACCATTTGATTCCCCCCCCCCCCCCCCCTCCCTATTTTTCTCTCTCTCACTCTGCATAGGGAAATACAGGGATTGTCAGCTGGAGCTATTGTCCCCCAAAGCTTTGACTAATAGGCTGTAAGATGTTGATTTAAGCACCTGGAGAGGATGTCAAGAACGTGATAATGTGAGTACACCGTATGGTACATCAAATAAAAGGAGAGATTTGCCTGGATTTGCATTTTAGACGCCGACAATTTGGGTTTGTGAGCGGAAGGAGGCAGGGCCTCAGAACGTAACATACAATTCCCCCCTTAACCACACACACATGCACACACACACACACACACACACACACACACACACACACACACACACACACACACACACATGCACACACACAACTTTTTTTCCTGTAAATGTCTGCCTATGATCATTTTATAAGCCAGGAGTGTGAAGATAATTTGAACAATAATCCTTCCTTCCTTGAATAATCTACTGTTGGTAGAGTAGAATAAAGAGCAATAAGTGATACAATCAAAATGAGATATCTGACTTGCATGTAAGATCATATCAGAACAATATCTTAACTTTAAAGTAGTCTATCTTTAACTGCGACTACAATTCGTGAAGTAAGCGCACTAATACTTGAAAAGCTTAAAGTAGCAATAGCTACTACTAGAGACACACAGGACACAGACACAACAGGACACAGACCCACGTGACACAGACATACAGGACACAGGCACACGGGACACACAGACACACAGGACACAGACAGGAACAGACACACGGGAACACACAGACAGCAACAGACGTGCAGGCACACAGAAAGATTGCAACAGCTCTGGGCCTTTAGCACCATCATTAATCTCGTCTTTCGCTGAGTCACAAGTCAGTTTTGTGAAGCGATTACCATTCCAGTCGACACTCTAACCCCGTTTGTATCATGTCCAGATATTTCAACTTCCTGACTCCTAGTATCGACATCTGACCCAGATCAATGGGACCCCGTCATCCCAGGTGAGCATAACATAGCAGCACTGTGTGTTGGATCACTTCCACCTGACCCAGTCCCTAGGTAGCTTCCCTGGCCATAATAAATGATGTCCCAGCTCTTAAAGACAAGTCTATTATTTCCACAGTCAGCCGCAATTAGTCTTTGTCAAAGAAATGGATATGCACACGTCACCAGATATGTTACCAAAGCCCTATCAATACTGCCAGATCTCACAATTTATGCCACAGCTTTGGTGGCTGGTATGGTGCTGACTGTAAAGAGTGGACTTGAGTCCGTATTAATGGCTGATCACGATGATGCATCAGGGCGAACACACCTCCCTTGGCTGCCTACTGTTAAGGATGTGATTGAGATACAGAGGTTTTACGATTAGTTGGAATGCAACACGATGTAGCCATTGTCGTTACGGCATTTGAATATCTCTGCACTTTCACTTTAAAAGAAAATTGAATCACGTAGTATTGTAATGGACTGTTTTCACTCATGCTATCCATGGACTGGTGATGGACCATTCCATTGGGACTCATTATTTCTGCTGGTGGCAGCTTAGTCCCTCAAACTCTCTGGTTCCCACTCCACCACGCTCCCTCCACATCCAGTCAGATATCACACGCAGGGTTAAAGAGTGAGAGACAAGGTTGCTGTTTTTTTTGTTCCTCCCTACACCAGAGCCTTGAGATATTCACTGGACGGGGGAAACCACATGGCTTGAGTTGTTGTATATTATCCTCTGTTTTGTGTTTATTTTCTTTTTCTTTTTTTCTTCTTTATTCCCATTTCGTTTTTGCCCCCGCGAGCGTGGAGTGTAACCAAAGCCAATGAGAACCAGAGGTGTGTGGGTCTTAGCAGGGGCAAAAGGGATCAGACCCTCTGTGAGTGTCACATGTGGCATTGGTTAACTCCAGAGCAGCCCTGAATATACACACGCACGCACACACACACGCGCACATATACTCACGCACACGCACGCGCACGTACACGCACACACACACACACACACACACACACACACACACACACACACACACACACACACACACACACACACACACACACACACACACACACACACACTCTAACACCTATCCACTCCTTCACAGAGGGGGGCCCCTGAATGGCCGTGCCACATTCTAACCTCATATCACCGATCCAAGATTTCCACCATTAGAGCACGGTGGTCAGGATGAAAAATCACCAGCTGGAACTACTCCAAAACGGTTCTCCATGATGTCATCACGCTATAGGCTTACAGGAGAGGACCACAGTATCAAGCAACACACACACACGGGAACAAAGCTCCCAACCTTTTTGTTAGCTCCACCTGATACATACTGTAATCATCCCTCTTGTGACTGTCCAAATTTGAGTGGGAGAGACGTTGAAGAAACCCTGAGAGGAGCACAATAACCCAGCACTTATGTCTCAGTCAGAGGGAATGAGTAAAACCCGGCTGAGCCACTGAGTCGTACTGAGCCAGACTAAAACATCTGGACAGCAGGAAACTGGATGGGGAAACACCTAAAGCCAGCCTGATTAGAATCACACGTTCCCCCTTTATTCCCCAGCGTTCCGTGACAAAATGACACTTAAGAGCACCCCGTCGTGGAATAACACACACATTCAAATAAATGTCTTTAATCTTCTCTTATTAGATAAGGGCTGAGCATGGAGAGATAACACGGCTCAGTTTCAATAGGAGCTAAGGCGTTTGCGTAGCCAGTAAGTTACACACCACCGCATAACCAGGGTCCTTATATTCTTCTTCCCTCTTTCACAAATTTGTTTGTGTACGTTTTCAATACTCGTGATTTCGTTGCATTTTTTTTCTCTTGAACCCTGTATTCTATGGGTTTGTCAGGAGCTCCGAAGCTATATTTATAGAGGAGGCCACCGGCCGGGGCTACGGGGCTCTCTGGAAACTGTTTACATTAGCAGGAAGCTTTTGGTCTTCGATAAAAGTTTGTAACGCCACTGAAGTGCCCTGCTTTTCCCACACACTCCGGAATCCTCTTCCAATCCCCTGTCATTATAACAAATGTTTGGATTAGTGATCTGTAAACCATGTTCGCATTTCAATTTGGCCTCTTGTTATTATTCTCCCAGGGTGATATGGCAGTGGATTGTCATGGATTTGCTATGTACAGTTACAGCCCCATGCAGCTTTCGGAAGACCTCTATGTGTGTCTGTGCATGCATGTGCTAAATATGTATGACAATGTTGTTTATTAACCGTGTCCCACTCAGACATACAGTACCTAACCGACTGGTAAGAGGCATTCAGGTAAAATGCTCCACTGAATCAACTGTTTGTCACCGTCATCAGTAGACCATCACACAATAATCCCTCCCTCCTATTAAATGAATCCAATCAACGGCCATTATGTGTGCCGAGCGTGTGTGCACAAGCTGGACTATCTGTGTTAGCTCAGCCCTTGTATACTCGCATAGCATCCCGCTCTGTCAGACAGACAGACAGACAAGCAGACAGACAGGCAGACAGACAGGCAGATAGACCGACCGACTGGCAGACATACAGGGGAGGGTCAACATCCAAAGTGATGAATGCCTTTCTACAGAAAAGCTGTACGGAATGTCCTTGAGTTTAATCAAAACTATTTGTTTTGAAGCAGCTTGGCTGTTGTCTCTGCGCTCATGTCCACTGATAGCCTGACATTAATGACATCATAAATCAGGAGAAGTGGCGCAGGAGTTTTGGTAATGTTTCAGGGTAGCGGACGGGCGGGAGGAGCGGAGCCAGGGTACGTTGGAATGCTGGATATATACGTGGGGGTTAACCAGTCCCTGGAGATAGGCCCAGACTGAGACAGACTGACCCAGGAGAGAGAGAGAGAGAGAGAGAGAGAGAGAGAGAGAGAGAGAGAGAGAGAGAGAGAGGCACAGCTAGACTGGATGTGTGGTGTGAGTGATGCTGCTAGCTTTCTTGTCTGGGTTTTCCCTGAAGATTTTCATATCTAAAGCCCATATTGGGTCAGCTAATTGTTCTCTTCATTTTGTCAGAGAAAGTTATTCAGCCGTAGCCCTTTGCAAATGTAATGTCATAGCCGTCAGAGAGACCTTATATTTTACAACCAACACAAAATGTTTTATTTCATTACATTTTTGCCAATTCTTTGCCTAGTAGGATGTCTACCGGATCTGTTCCTGTTCCTGTTTATGATGTAGGCCTCTGCTACACCAGAGCCATACAGTGTATGTATCACGACTCAGGATATGACCCAGATACAGACACAGGAGGCAGATAGTACAGTTCTCAGATGATTTATTAGAAATACGGGGCAGGCAAAGGTCGAGGACAGGCAGAGATTCGTGATCAGGTCAGAGTCAGGCAGGTACAGGATGGCAGGCAGGCTCGGGGTCAGAGCAGGCAGAGGTTCGTAATCAGGTCAGAGTCAGACAGGTACAGGACAGCAGGCAGACTCGGGGTCAGGGCAGGCAGAATGGTCAGAACCGGGCAAAAACAGGAAACAGAACTTGAGAAACCGCAAGACGGGAAAGCACGCTGGTAAGACCTGACAAAACGAGACAAACTGGCAGCAGACAAACAGAGAACACAGGTATAAATACACAGGGGATAATGGGGCAGATGGGCCATACCTGGAGGGTGGAGGAGACAAGCACAAAGCCAGGTGAAACAGATCATGGTGTGACAGTATGTAGAGATTGGCCAGGTTTCAGAACGGATGTTTGCACCTATATTCTCGTAATGTTGGTGATATAACAATACTAGAGTGCCTCCATTTCCTTATGAAATGACCTGCTGTAAACAAGCCAAACAGAACAGCCAATTTAACAGACATTTTTTATTGATTAGCATTCGGAATAATATGTATCCAAGTCTGTACTGTGTTGAGTTGTCAACAAATTGCATATCTGCTTTCACTGGACATCTTCATAGGTTATGAAAAGCATCAGAAATAAACAGCACAACGCAGAAGCGTCAAATATCTCTTAGAAGCGGCTATGGAGTGGAAAGTGGCACTCCTGAGAAAGTTCAGAATGAACCCACATTGGCCCAAACCTCTCTATACATGACTCTGGGCTACGGCATCATTACAAATCAATGCCCAATGGTCAAAAAGTAACAGCAGAAGTGACCTATCCAACAAGCCTAAACACAGCTGATGAGCCCTTCTCTGAGGTAATGTTAACGCCATGCTTCTCCTCCTCTTCTGCTCCATCCCTCATCCTTCTCTGTGATCCACCATTCATATAAACAAATATGACGTGATTGATTTGACAGACGGCAATGAGAATTGTTTATCGGCCAACAACTATGAATAGCCTGCCTGAAACTCCCATGTGCCAGAGACATGGCCAAGAAGCATAGCAGGACGGTTGCTCATTAGAACCAGGGAGAGGAAGTAGACAGCTGTGTGGGGTTGCATCCCAAAATACATCCTATTCCCTGTGTAGTGCACTACTTTGACCAGGGCCCATAGGGCTCTGGTTAGAAGTAGTGCACTTTATAGGGAATATGGTGCCATTCTGGATGCAGCCTCCCATGGATGACTTAGTGTAAAGTATTATGATTGGTCTGTAGGGTCTCGGCTATAATCATGTCGTATATGTCAGAGTGAACTTTAACGCTCTACATTCAGAAGAGATAACACAGTTTCGTGGAAATGAAGGAAAGAGCAAACTGCTGTGCTATTAGCAAGTACACTATCCATGTTCTCCACCAAATGGAAATATGAAAATGTCAATAGGCAAACAAAAAGACAGGCTCTTATGTTGTAATGTCTAGTCAAGGTTGAAACTGTAGCTTAGTCCAGATTGAATTGTATCCTTAAACACTGAAAACATACCACTCTGTAAAGCACTCCAGTTCTGTTCAAATTGCATACAGCTGCCTACAGAAATACAGCGAGCAGAGGAACATTTGATTCCCGTCACAGTGAATGCAGAGCTAAAGAGCAGCACATCAAGATCACAATCACAAGAGCTGTTTTTTTTTTTAAATAACTAGTGTTGCCAAGAGGAAGCTATACAGATAGACAGCACTGCCATCAGTGTGTGATTCCAATCCCTGGATGGCTTATAGACGCGTCAAATCTTATCTATCTACTTGCCGTCAGAAAAAAAACTCACTGCCATATCAAATATACCTGAAGGAAGGCTGGTAGGGAGACAACAAAGTGAATTTCTGCAAACAGACAACATGCCCTACACGGACGTCAGTTGACCAACAAATGACAAGAAATGACAAGGTTGTGAGGGAACACCTTTGCCCGGCCTGATAGTAATCGCCCTGCCAGATTGTGCCAATGGCAACTTATGGAGAGAGAGAGTTTTCTTTCCTTTTGTGTTGGTGTCATTCCAGACAAAACAACACCTCCTGTACACCAAATCCGATTGCTTTCACCGCTTGTCAACCTGTGTCCAAACTAATCTGTCTGTCAATCTGCGGTAGAGAGAGAGAGAAGAGGTGTGTCTGTCGGGAGAGAAGTGGCGTGTGTCTGTGCTTGTGTGTGTGTGTGTGTGTGTGTGTGTGTGTGTGTGTGTGTGTGTGTGTGTTTGTGTGTGTGTGTGTGTGTGTGTGTGTGTGTGTGTGTGTGTGTGTGTGTGTGTGTGTGTGTGTGTGTGTGTGTGTGTGTGTGTGTGTGTGTGTGTGTGTGTGTGTGTGTTTGTGTGTGTGTGTGTGTGTGTGTGTGTCGAGGATAAGGGGGCGGGTTGATGGTGGCGGGGTGTGGGTATTGAACAGAGTATTGAACAGAGATAGAATTGACAAGCACATGTCGATGTGTTTCCCTAGTCTCCACGTTTGAAAGCTAAAATTGTACAGGTAACTACCAAAATTACGGAAACACTTTAGTAAACGAGGGATGTCAGCAGGTGCCTGAGACAGCGTTTTCCGCCACCATTAACAAAACACCAAGTTATTTCTCCTGGAAGAACAGTGTCACACCCCTCCAGTAGAGTTCCAGACACTTGTAGAATCTATGCCAAGGTGCACTGAAGCTGTTCTGTCTCGTGGTGGCCCGATGCCCAATTGGTATTTCCTATATTTCGGAAGATACAGTACCCGTAGCTTAGTTGTCGCTGTGTGCAATTATTATTGTTATCTGCCTTCAACAATGCAAATCAATTCAATTTCCATAAGGGTCATTACTTCAACTCTAACAATACTTAGGCCCTTGTTTTTCCCACAATTCGGTTTACTTCTAAACTGGCTGCCGTGGAAGCATTGGTAAAGCCAGGGGATAATTGGCAACATGGCCAAACTCAGCTGTCTCAGCTGACCCCAGAACAGAGTCTGGGAGAGACACTGAAATAAAGAACAGCACATACAAGACAGAGAGTCTAAGTGGGAAATCTAAAAATACAGGAAGGATTATTTCTTTAGGAGTATGGGTATGGGCTATGAATAAAGAGGTGGCCCGTGTGTCTGTGTGTGTGTATATGTGTGTGTTTGTGTTATGTGTTATGTATTATAAAACCCTATCAAATGTCTTCGCGAAAATGATCACGGAATCAAAATGAACAACAGCGGCAGCCGTAATTATTTCAAATGAGGGTGTAAGTACTGATACACTGGCGTTAGATATTCCCCGCTCTTCAAAGTGGCGGGCCGAGCCATGCTCTGGAACATGTGTGTTAGTGTTAAAGCCTCCGCTGGCAGATGGAATTTAATGTGTGCCGTGCCTCTCCTTTATTCAATCAGCTCCTCCCATCGCCGGTCTCTTTATTCCAATTCGATTAGTGGACTAAAGCCATCAAGATTTCCTGGACCAAATGAATGCTTGTATTAATCCCACAATTTCCATTTAAAACGCTGGGGCATCGGCTTGATTAATATGGGCTGATGCTGAATAATTACAACAGCAAACAACGGTGGGGCTATTGGAGAAGCACAGCTGGGCCTGGCCTCGGCATGCCGCATGGGAAAATGCGGGGTCAAAGGAAGGCAATGGCCATGACTGAGGTGATGAATCTTTGAGCCGGACCCTTATGCAATTAAGGAACAGCACTTCTATTAATCTGCCGCCCCCAGAGTGATGACTGGTCAGATGTCTCAGGGTCAAGGGTCAGGGGTTGAGAGCCAGAGGTCAAGCCAACAGCAGCTCTATGGGCAAATGAAGAGAGGAGAGGGAGAGGGAGAGAGAGGGAAAAACTGTACAAATTCCACATATAATTGAAACGCTATCTTTTTGTCTGTCCTCAGATCTATTAAATATTAAGGATCTCTATGTGGTATAAAGGGGAAATATCCCGTGCACAGTTAATTGGTAGTGATCAATCTGGGAGTGCTGTGTTTGAGCATTCAATAACAGGGAATCAATGTTGGGCCTCTGCTAGGGAGGACAAACAATGGTGGTGTTCTTAGGGGGGGGATAAGAGGTTAACATTTATTCAGTGGATATATCGTAATGCCTCGGCCAGGGGTTTAATATTAAACCAGCGATCCATCGTCATCCATTACAAGTGTCCCATTGATCCCGGGGCTCATCGACTTTTCGCTTTTCTGAGGAATGTTTCACCCACTCCTGTGTGCTGTAAATACACAGTGGTATTTGTTTTGTTAGGCGTGGTGGTCTTTTGTACTCCTCTCATGTCCTTCCAGGTGACAGGACACAGAGAGAGTGAGACAGAGAGAGACAAAGAGAGGGCGGGCAACATGGAACACAGGGACTGTGTACGCTAATAATCTCCTGTTCACGCAAACCAGTCGATTGAAGCACATAATTTAGCAAAATATTTTATGGAATGGATTTCAAGCATTTTAAAAAATGTATCGTAATATACCTATTAATGGACTTCGGGGCGGCATGGTAGCCTAGTGGTTAGAGCGTTGGACTAGTAACTGGAAGGCTGCAAGTTCAAACCCCCGAGCTGACAAGGTACAAATCTGTCGTTCTGCCCCTGAACAGGCAGTTAACCCACTGTTCCTAGGCCGTCATTGTCAATAAGAATTTGTTCTTAACTGACTTGCCTGGTTAAATAATGGTAAAATAAAAAAATAAAACAACTTCAGATAAGTGCCGTAATGTGCTTTGTCAATGTGTTGCATGTGTGTTTAGAGCCTTTCTCTGGAAGGGCCTGAGTAAAGTTGAGCTCCTCTTACACGTTTTAACCGTCTGTAATGTTAAAACACCCCGGTCAAAATTCAAATGCACAGCCCACTCCTTGTTAATAGAACCATAATCAGCTGCGTCATTGACCTTCTGCCGCCTTTAGCCGGGACACAGCGGGGGGGGGGGGGGGGGGCTTCAAAAGAGTCCGGTACTCCCAAGGTTAATGCGTTCAAAATGGCACGAAAAGTTGTCAAAATGAACATTATGCTGAGGTAGCTTTTCTTCCCATTTGGGAATTGGGTCTCTTTTATGTTCGGAGGGAAAAAGCATTCCCACATGTTTCAAAATATGGCTAATGCTCCTGGGATGGGGCTTCACGGCAGCCTCCTGTGCGGCTTCAAAACGCCTCTTTGTTAAATGGGTGGAGAGGGGGAAATGAAGCCTGACACTATTTTTATTATGAAAACACTGTTTGGATTCGCCCTGCCCCTGTGATTATCAAGCCCCTTAAATATGTCACACACTTTCTTGGACGGAGACTGTGTGAATATAGTTAGTGTTTATCGGTAGTTACGGTCTCTCTCGCTCTCTCTCTCTCTGTCTCTCTCTCTCTCTCTCTTCAAGTATGAATGATTAGGTAAAGTAGCGATGTGAGGGAAAGGAAATTAAAACATATATATGTTTTTGTGTTTGTGTGTGTGTGTGTGTGTTTGTGTGTGTGTGTGTGTGTTTGTGTGTGTGTGTGTGCACTGTTGCATCGCTGTATTTTAAATGCCACAAGTGGATTACTGATACGTGTGGATGTCGCGATCTCCATTGAACAAAGAGTTGAACGTATACAGTGCACTACCATTTACTTCCACACTTCTTTAGGTTTGCCTCTTCGTTACCAATCAACTGGTGTTTTGACCTAAGCTGCGTTTGCCAGCTGTTGAAACCAAGCTTTGCTCCCTGAGCTACATAAGCGGCAGCTGAGAAATGCAGTAAATAAGAGTCAAACCAAGCAAAGAGACAAAACAACATATGCTTATACTCTTATGATTTGAGGAGCGGTTCCCCTCTAATACGTGGCGCCACAGATGACTGGCATTTGCTGTTTCATTTGCACTTTTCCCATCTGCCGCCAAGGAGCTTGGATTCATTATTTCACAGAGATGAAACAATGTCGTTTCAGTCGTGTGTGTGTGTGTGTGTGTGTGTGTGTGTGTGTGTGTGTGTGTGTGTGTGTGTGTGTGTGTGTGTGTGTGCGTGTGCGTGTGCGTGCGTGTGTGTGTTTGTGTGGGAGAGACATGATGATGATATCGATTGCTTTCCCCTCAAGTCCCCTCTTAGGATGCAGAGTGCAGTCAAAGAAGCACAAGCACCACTCCAACTCTCCTCCTCCCCTCTTCCCCCCCAATCTCACTCCTACCCAGACTCCCAGTGTCGCAACCCAAAGCAGCTCCAGAACCAAGAAAGTGGGCTGGAGAGAAGGGGGAGAGGACTAGCCTCCTTGCTTGAAGGCCGACAGGGGCCTAAGCCTGGCTCAAGGGGGCTTATGCAGATCCTATGACCTTTTTCTCAGGGACCAGATTTTACACTTAAATTACCATTAGAGCCCTGCTCTCCCTGGGGGGCTGCAGTCCACCCCCCCCAGTGGGGTTAAAAGTCACTGTGGCACTGTGCCCGCACTGCATGCTAAATGAAGTGGAACACATGTAAACTGCGGAGTAGCCTCTCAGAGAACAGGAGGGCGACACATTAGTCGAAGGGAGGCACTAGCTGGGGAAAGCACTAGTGCCCTATAGTGTGAACGCCATGGGGACTGGCCAGCTCTGGAAAAGCCAAAAAGACAACGTACGGGGAGGGAGAGGAACAACAGGGAAGCTCATTGCTATGTCCTGCTACGCTCTTGAGCTTTGATTTTGTTGATTATTTTGCAGTTTTTTTTTTTGGTATGTTACTTTATTCCGTTGCTCAGCGTTACAGAGATTTTGGAACTCTGAGTCAGGCAGCATATTTCCTAATTTCTCCCTTTTGGCTTTTATGACACTGAGATAATTGGTGTACTATTTGGACTCCATAGGATTGTAGATTTATAGCAAGGCCCATGCTAGCAAGAGAGACATGAGAGGAAATGGAAAAACAGCAAGGAATGATGCCTACCCCCTCTCGCACTTCCCCAAACACACACACCGCACACATGCACGCACACACGCCCCCACACGCGCACGCACACACACACACTGGCCATGCTGGTGGTCACAGGTTTGTTTGTCTTTAATTCCCTCATCCGTGGGGGTAATGGGGACACTGTGACAGCTGTCACTGCAGTGATCTCAATGCAGCGCAGATTGGTAGTGGCACGTGATTGTCAGGATCGTGTGTGTGTGTGTGTGTATGGGGGGACTGGTGGCAGGGGTGCGATGTGTAAATGGTGTTTAAACACTGTGAGGGACTTGCTTAGCTCTACACCTTCCTCAGGCCTAAAAAACTGCCAGTATGTATATGTCCAGTCTACCAGACATTCATTGTGACAATGTGCCAACTCTAGACTCACTTACTTCCTGGTGGAAGTGACACAGAGCATTACAGACTCATTAGTTCCAATCACGAATCAGCTCAAACGAGGAAAGAGAATTCCATGTCATTTTTTTTGTTACTCTTTGTTATCCCTCCATGTTATATACTGTGGAATGATAGTTGTAACATAATTTCCTATAATTCTTTTGATATTATATATCAATAAAGTGATGCAGGGAGAGGAGAGGTAGTGGACTAGAGGGGCCAGAGCACGACTGAGGGAGGAAGGGAGGGAGGCGTGATGGGGGGGGGGGGGGTAGTTAACCACACATTGGGCCAGGCTTTGGGGTCACCACTCAGCTCAGTGGTCCCGCTGGGAAAGGATGTCTGTGGGCGAGAGCTGTGTTACACCACAAAAAACACTGCAATGTGCAAAAAAAAAAAAAAAACTATCTTATAACCATCAGCCCATCCTGAGCTGGGGCTGCCAGGGCCATGCTCACCTCTGATAGGCATGCTATAGTCTCCCAGAGCAAGGGTCTCGGTGCAGTGCATGACTCATCCTAATTGGAAAGCACCGGGCATGCCGGCGGATCCCTCTCCTGCTGTTTCAGCCTGTTTCAAGTGATGAACCCGGGACGAGGCAACAGTCGGAAAGCACAGCATTCGCCGCCTCTGAGTTTGACCTCGTTCTGTCTTCCTCACCTTTGTGCATATGGGTGTGTGTACGTGTGTTTGTGTGTGTGTGCGTGTGTGTGTGAGCAAGGAACTGCGGGATTCGTGTCAAGCCCCTCTCTCTCTCTCTCACCCCTCTAAAACGATTATGTGTCAGCAATCCCCACAATTTGGTTCCTGCTAAAGCTGCTGTGAACTCATCGCACCCATCTGGGGAATTATGCAAGCAGTAATGCAGGTCTCACCTGCCAACACACAGCGCAGGCCGGCCGGGGGCTGGCAGTCATGTGATAACTCAGCCCTGACCAGTTCAAAGCTGATTTGGTCAGGGGCTGATTGCTGGCAGCTAATCATTTTAGCAACACCTATGAGCAAGGCATTTCAGGATAGGGAGGGAGGGGAGGGAGAAATGTGTTTTTCTTTTTTTGTCCCGTCTTACTGCCGGGCCTTCCCCGAATGAACTCGCAATGAACCCTGGCGCTGTTATTTATTTATATATTTATTTTTCTTCAACTGAACGTTTTCAAGGAAAATGTTTTGTCTTCCTTGCCCTGGTGCATTGTTCATCAAGCACTCCCACTGGAGAGACTGGAGTCCCTGAACAAAATAACCTTGGAACTTTTTTGTTGTTGTTTGTTTACATATTTTCGACGTTTTCTATTTTCTTGTGTAAAAACTCGAGGTGATTCCATGAAGTGAGACATCTGAGCAGGCATTCTACAGGACTAATCTCCTCTTCATCACGGGATGTGATTGGTCATTTTTATAACATTAAAAATGTGCTCTCATTGACTTACCGTGTTAAAATGAGGTTGCTCATCACTGCTGAATTGAACCTGAAATGGACAGAGATCTTGCCCAGGTGCTGCTGAGAGTGTTTGGTTCGGTCTGACTGGGTTCCCGACTGGGTTCTGTTCTGCTCAAGCAGTCTGTTTCGGGAACTAAGATGGTGGGTTCAGTACTGTAGTTGTTCCTGATGTAGATGTCTTCTGCTCTGTATCTTTGTAAGTGGCTGAGGGTTTTGGCCAGAGCCCTCTGCCTTATCCGATTTGAGGTTTCCTATACATCACAGTCCAACCTGTATAGGCTTTATAGCCTTTGATGAGCCCTCAAATCGCACAGGCCATAGGAGTAGGCAGAGAGGGAAAATAGGATGGAGAGAGAGAGAGAGCGAGAGAGTGAGATAATATTCTACCTTAGTGTGTGGTGAGAGTGTGGTCTGTTTGAGTCTAGTTGAGTGATTTTGCCTGAGGTTTCGAAAGCGATTAATCCCGATCAAGGCCTCTTTCGTGCAAATGTCTTTCCCCTCCTGCCCATACCAAAACGCTCCCCTTATTGCTGTCAATACTTCTTTCTACCTCCATCAAACATCACCTGCTAGTGCCTAGTATACATGTCGTTTTTCCCCCCATTGACCCCTGTACATGACAACGTAATGCTATCCAAGCAGTGAATTAAGTTGACATAAATACTTGGTATGTCACAGCAGGCTAGGTACTGAACACCCTCTCAATGCTTATCTCGCTAAATGAGAATCTGTTTTTCGACTGTAATGAAAACCATGTTGGTAACATCTTTACATATCACATTCACTCAAACACGCTGTGAAACTCGATCTTAGTACCGCTGTGTCGAGGAGCTTTTTATAATGGGGGAAAATGTGGTAGAACGCAACGTTTTGCCCAAAGCACAAACCGCTGAGTGCACACAGACTACAAAGTTCCTTTTTATTTTAATTCTTTTCTCTCCAAGCGGACCATTTAAACAGACGATAACACAAGAGTTTTGTGCTTTAATGTTCGAAGCGATGTGTCTCTCTCACGTTTCCCGACTAGAAGAGGTTCCGATTACTTCAGGCAATTTGTTTCAGGTAACTGTAGCTTTCAACTGCAGCCGAGAGTATCCTGGGAACTATTAGGAAGAAGACGAAAAAAGAACGGTGTTCAAGCTTTTCAAAATGTTGATGGGTCCCGCATAGTGAGCGTATAACTGATCACAAAGATAGACAGATAAAGGGGGTGTTTTCTTGAAGAACCGAGCGCTGTGACACTAGAGAGTTTGGAGGGGAACACAAGGATAGCCAGGAGTGTCGTTAGTGAATAGCTAAAGAGGCTTTCCATCTCGCTCTGTTATTCACTTACTGCTCCTGTTGGGATCGCCAACGGGCTGAAAGAGACCGATTTCCCCGTCCCAACACTTGAATGAGTACAATCTCAGCGCAGTCATCGTGTACTGTATACTTTCAGCAAGAGCAAACTAAGTCGTCTGTCTCAAAGAAGTGGGCTCCTCTCACTGTCTCCACCTCTGGCTCAAATGCTTACCTGCTCACTGTACCAGTATCCATTGTCCAGATTTGATGTGTGTCTGTTTGCATTCTGTACTGTAACTTCACCTTTAGCTCTCCTTGTTTTTGAAATGGAGATTCATTGCTATACCGATAACCCCATTCATCTCCACTCTATGTTCTTCTGGGATCTGAGAGCAGGATGGTAGGAGAGGAGGAAAAGAAGGAGGCCTGCAGGTAAAACAGCTCTATTTAGGCCATGGAATCCATGGAGGAAGACAGACAGAGAGGAGTAGTAGGCAGGAGGGAGGAGAGGCAGGGAGGTTCTGTAATACAGACAACTTTCATTTAGCCGCCAGTCCCACCCAGACGGAGACAGTCATGCCCTGGTGTCTGTGCTACAGAGGACAGATGTTGAGTGATATTCATGGGACTAAGCCGCAGGGATCCCCACATAGACAGGGGCACATTTAAAACAGACTGTGCCACGAGTCATGTCGGGAATAGATACCATGGTTTCCCCAGGAGCTGATCCAGAGCCTGCTCTGTCATTGTGGTAATTATGGCCATAGCTAAGGCATCTGTAGGGAAAGCTGATCCTAGACCCGTGCTCTTAGGGTACCTTTCTTGTTCAACCATCCTTGTGGATGACATAATTTAGATGCTGTTGTTTTTTTAACAAAGCATAGACTCTCAGTGGTGGTCACATTGAGTACTCCAGTCCTGCAGGTTAACTGTGAGGTGTGGAACCAAGAAAAGAGTGACAGATTCATTGCGAGGCCAGTTTATACTTTGTCTGTAGACATTTAGAATGCGAGAAGACACAGTGTCACTGGTCAAAACGACATTCAAGTTATACTCCGGTGGAATGTCTGTGGACCGTTGCTGCGACTGTCAGTTTCCTTGTCGCACAGACATGGACAAGTTGAAGTCTCTGCGACTGCCCCAGTGTCCGTTGTTGTGGTTACCTGACTGTCACAGCAACCAGACCAAATCCTCCCGTGGCAAGATGACTTTCTCAGATAGAATGACCTGCTTTTATTTCGTCACACTGGAGCGGCAAGATTTCTTCTGTAAGCTCGCCATTACCTTTTAAATAATGATGTTGTTGTGGGTTTATTTTCCTGTAATTATGAAGTAAAAGCAGCTAAACTTATGATGTTGTCAGCTATACTCTGGTCTAACTAGATAGCAATGAACAAAACAATGTTTCAAAAATTGCTTTTAGATGCCTGGCTTGCTAGGTTGCCATTTACTTAATTCATTTTAAATGGACGGGTTTATTGGTGTTTAAATAGAGAGGATGCTATTTGGAGTACTGAGCTGCTGATGTCATGCAGAGGCTGTCGTTTTGTGTTCATACTTTTTCTTAACATGACAAGTTTGATGTCGGACGACAATAGAATGTCCATGATGTCGCTACCACATTTGTCTACAGACATGTACGGACTGTAAACCGGCCTTTAGTACACACTAGCTAGCCTCTACCACCTCTACCACCCCTACCACCCCTACCATCCCTACCACCTCTACCACCTCTACCATCCCTACCACCTCTACCACCTCTACCACCCCTACCACCCCTACCACCCCTACCTCCTTTACCATCCCTACCACCTCTACCACCTCTACCACCTCTACCACCCCTACCACCTCTACCATCCCTACCATCCCTACCACCTCTACCATCCCTACCATCCCTACCACCTCTACCATCCCTACCACCCCTACCACCTCTACCATCCCTACCACCTCTACCACCTCTACCACCTCTACCATCCCTACCACCTCTACCACCTCTACCACCCCTACCACCTCTACCATCCCTACCTCCTCTACCATCCCTACCACCTCTACCACCTCTACCATCCCTACCTCCTCTACCACCTCTACCATCCCTACCACCTCTACCACCTCTACCACCCCTACCTCCTCTACCACCTCTACCATCCCTACCACCTCTACCACCTCTACCACCCCTACCACCTCTACCACCTCTACCACCTCTACTACCTCTACCACCCCTACCACCTCTACCATCCCTACCACCTCTACCACCTCTACCATCCCTACCACCTCTACCATCCCTACCACCTCTACCACCTCTACCATCCCTACCACCTCTAGCACCTCTACCACCCCTACCACCCATACCACCCCTACCATCCCTACCACAGATGTTAGCAGATGTTAATGCGAGAGTAGCGAAATGCTTGTGCTTCTAGTTCCGACAATGCAGTAATAACCAACAAGTAATCTAGCTAACAATTCCAAAACTACTACCTTATAGACACAAGTGTAAGGGGATAAAGAATATGTGGATAAAGATATATGAATGAGTGATGGTACAGAGCGGCATAGGCAAGATACAGTAGATGGTATTGAGTGCAGTATATACATATGAGAATGTAAACAAAGTGGCATAGTTAAAGTGGCTAGTGATACATGTATTACATAAAGATGCAGTAGATGATATAGAGTACAGTATATACGTATACATATGAGATGAATAATGTAGGGTATGTAAACATTATATTAGGTAGCATTGTTTAAAGTGGCTAGTGATATACTTTACATCATTTCCCATCAATTCCCATTATTAAAGTGGCTGGAGTTGAGTCAGTGTGTTGGCAACAGCCACTCAATGTTAGTGGTGGCTGTTTAACAGTCTGATGGCCTTGAGATAGAAGCTGTTTTTCAGTCTCTCGGTCCCAGCTTTGATGCACCTGTACTGACCTCGCCTTCTGGATGATAGCGGGGTGAACAGGCACGGGTGGCTTGGGTGGTTGTTGTCCTTGATGATCTTTATGGCCTTCCTGTGACATCGGGTGGTGTAGGTGTCCTGGAGGGCAGGTAGTTTGCCCCCGGTGAAGCGTTGTGCAGACCTCACTACCCTCTGGAGAGCCTTACGGTTGTGGGCGGAGCAGTTGCCGTACCAGGCAGTGATACAGCCCGACAGGATGCTCTCGATTGTGCATCTGTAGAAGTTTGTGAGTGCTTTTGGTGACAAGCCAAATTTCTTCAGCCTCCTGAGGTTGAAGAGGCGCTGCTGCGCCTTCTTCACGATGCTGTCTGTGTGGGTGGACCAATTCAGTTTGTCTGTGATGTGTATGCCGAGGAACTCAAAACTTTACTACCCTCTCCACTACTGTTCCATCGATGTGGATAGGAGGGTGTTCCCTCTGCTGTTTCCTGAAGTCCACAATCATCTCCTTAGTTTTGTTGACGTTGAGTGTGAGGTTATTTCCCTGACACCACACTCCGAGGGCCCTCACCTCCTCCCTGTAGGCCGTCTCGTCGTTGTTGGTAATCAAGCCTACCACTGTTGTGTCGTCCGCAAACTTGATGATTGAGTTGGAGGCGTGCGTGGCCACGCAGTCGTGGGTGAACCACCTCTACCACCCCTACCACCCCTACCACCTCTACCACCTCTACCCCCCTACCACCGCTACCACCTCTACCACCCCTACCACCCCTACCACCTCTACCACCTCTACCACCTCCACCACCCCTACCAGCCCTACCACCTCTTCCACCCCTACCACCTCTACCACCCCTACCACCTCTACCACCTCTACCACCCCTACAACCTCTACCACCCCTCCCACCCCTACCACCTCTACCAGCCCTACCACCTCTTCCACCCCTACCACCTCTACCACCTCTACCACCCCTACCACCTCTACCACCCCTACCACCTCTACCACCTCTACCACCCCTACCAGCCCTAACCCCCCCTTTCAGGCCTACCACCTCTACCACCTCTACCACCCCAGTCCTGTGAAGTGTCCGTCAGTTGGCTCTAACCTTGATTATGGCAGAGAACTCTGCGTGACCTCAGGTTTTGCATATCTGTCCTTTACAATTTGCAGCTTTTGAATTGCACTGACTAAAAAGAGAGCACCCGCTCTATGATGTCAAGGGCATGCTTTGAACTCAGACAGATGCACCCCCCCCCCCCCTTTCTCTTCCCCCCCACCTCCAACATTTCATGCCTCATTGCTGTCTATCACTAATGATACTGATTTCATGGAATGTCAAAGGCATGTCAGTAGCTGGGCTCTAAAGTAATGCCAGGGCTGGGGGCATGGTCACATCTCTCTCCTGTCCTCTCCTCTCCACCTGTCCTGTGAGCAGGTGTCACAATGTTGGATCCGAGTAAAAAAGAGAAATCAAGACAGAGAGGAGAGGACGATGACAAACAGGTGACACGCCACGTCTCTCACCGTGGACTGAAATTGAAATAGTGCGAGCAGTGGCGTATCGCTGTCACTCCATCGCTCTGCCATGATTGATTCTGTGCCCGAGGCCAGTAATCCCTGAACCCTGCCCTCCGGACTCTCTCCTCCACGGGCCAATCCAACACCAGCGCCCCTCACAATGACATCATCAGCCGTGACAGGAGAATAAATCTGGGAGGGTCAGCGAGCGCGGCCCGTCAAGAGAGTCTGAGGGACGCCGCTGACAGCCCTCAATGAACTCGAATGAAGCTTCTTTTTTTTGTTGTTCGGTTTTTTAATCTCGGTGGGCAGACGCTGGAATCCAGCTGTCAGCAGAATGGGAGCATATTAGGAGGGTGCCCTGCCCCAGCACGCTGTTCCCCCATCCTCCCCCTCCCCATAATTATCCTCCTAGCCGATTCCCATTAACCTGCTCCTTTTGATCTCCATGCATGATGATATGCAAAACCAGCTGAATTGGAGACTAGCATAGCCCAGCATTCCCACTCGCACCCTACGAGTCTGATTCCCTCACTCCCATTTTTACTCTTCCTCAGATTAAATGAATTTTCAAAGAATTCTGCGAGGACGGAAAAAAGAAGAAGAGAAGGAGAAAGGGAGAAAGTAATAGTTTAGGAGAAAGAAGAAAATAGAAAATATTGGATAATTTTACAAGGGCTCTTCCAGTATAAAAACGTAACGGGGGGTGGGGGGGGGGGAGGCCCATCTCTAAAGACCAGTTTCATTCAATCCCAGCTTCCTGTATCAAGTAAAACGTCTTCATTAGGTCTGGGGGCCTAAAAGCAAATATCAGGGCTGCACAATGGTGACGGTCTGACACTGACCTTTCTTTGGTTTTAATCATTGGAACTCTTGACAGCTTAATAAGTTGAAGGTGCTGGATTGCAGCCTAACTTAATAAGGCCCACACCAGAGCCTTGGCCACCTATGATTGCTCCCATAAGTCTTGGCACATCTGGTGGTGTGTCCTTGGGTGAGAGATATTTTCCATAACTTTCCTTATGTTCAAACGGCGCCACCTCCCTTTATTAGGAGCGAGATGATACAGTGCATAGTGCTTCTCAGTGGCGGAGCCCGACCGCAAGGAGTCACACATTCATTACTCCACACCGCCTGCACCGACAACCACCACAGTAAAATGCTCTGCAGGCATGTGCCATGCCATTTTTGACTCATTAAATATTCCAATAATGTATAGGTGTACTTTGTAAATCATGCCGTCGTATTTAATTTATCCCACTGAAGTACATTGTTATGTAGGATATATTGCAGCCCATATTTTGTGGTTTATTACTGCTATAGATGAATTACCCGCCATTTATGATGAACATCAGGTGTATAATTCTATATGCAGTAAAGTCAAGTTTTATGGAAGCGTTATAGCTTTTCACATCTTCCCCTCCCAGTTCCACGCGGGCGCAGATGAATCCTTTAGGTTATAACAGTGCGTTGGTTCCTGCCACATGAGCTTCACACATTCATCCTCTGGACATGTGCAGCGATGTCTGAAATGATTGGCACCCTTGATAAAGATGAGCAGAAAAAGACTGTATAAAAGAAATGATAAGAATACTGAGCTACTCAGTATTTATGATCTGTGGTTTGAAGTGAAGAGGGCAGTACATAAGCGCACACAAAGGATATCAACAATCTGGAAACATTCTGTATGGAGGACTGGTCTAAGATCCCTCCCCGATGTGTTCTCCAGTCTCATTAAAGAGTTTAGATAAAGGCTCAGTGCCGCTAACCCTTGCAAGGCGGCCAACTATTAGTAAAACCATAATAAGAATGTATTTTTGCTGAATACATTCAATTGTAGATCCTTATATCTATTTTTTTATTTTATACAGTCTTTTTTCACGCCTCTTTGTCAAGGATGACAATCATTTCAGACCCCGATGTATAGACACCTACATGTTGTGTCAATGTTGAACATTGTTGAGTGAAACCTGAGCCCGAAACTGGGAAAGATTTCACCCTCACTCAGCGTTGACTCTCCCTGCATTCCAAATGGCACCCTATTCCCTATAGACAGGACTTTTGACGTAGTGCCCTATGTAGGGAATAGGGTGCCGTTTAGGAGAGCAGCACCTTGGCAGGATGTCTCAGAACAGAGAGAGAACAGGGAGGCAGAGAGACAACATTAGGAAACATTAGGTGTGGAATCATCATCCCCGCTCATGTCCTCTTCCTGGGTAACACCCATTGTGAGGCTATAACATTTGAGTCGGGACACAGGCGCTGCTCCCTGCCTCTGTGTCAACATAAAATGGGTAATTTAAGCAATAAGGTCTGAGGTGTGGTATATGGTCAACGTGGAATGCCTGGATGCAGTCCTTAGGTGTGGTATATTGACCATACAGTATACCACAAACCTCCCAGGTGCCTTATTGTTGTGTGGGCATTAATATGACATATACAGTGCATTCAGGAAAGTATCCTTGACTTTTTCCACATTTTGTTACGTTACAGCCTTATTCTAAAATGTATTAAGTTGTTTTTTTCCCCTCATAAATCTACACATAATACCCCATAATGGCAAAGCAAAATCTGGTTTTTCGAAATGTTGGAAAAATTTGAAATGCTGTTTTTTTTAACATTGGATAAAAGCAGAGACACAAAGCAACAAACAGGTATATAATACACGTTTTGGTACCAACAGCTCTTCGTTGTCTACACCCATTCAGCATCGTTCACACCCTCTTATGCTTTAGCCCCACCCATCTCTTTAATGGTTGATCCGAGTGTTTTGTCCTAACAACAGCAGTCAAGCACCCAGGCTAACTGGCTAACTTGCTAGCTACTTCCAGACACAAATGAGAGAACAGCTCACTGAACATTACTCGCCCTAGCAAAGCTGGTTAGGCTGTTTTTATGTTATCCAGAGCGTTGGTGACTGCAACTGTGCTGTCTGATTGTCCGTTCATAAATTTAGAGCGTTTCGCTCTCGAATGGTTCAAAGAGCGCACACTGGATGCTCTGGTCGATAAGTAGGGTTGATTGGAGCCTTTCTGACCTCACAATGGCAGTCAAGCACCCAAGCTAACAGGCTAACATTGGCTAGCTTGCAAGCAACTTCCAGACACAAATGAGAGAACACTCCACTCTGACCATTTTACTCGCCCTAGTAGAGCTGGTTAGACTGTTTTGATGTTATCCATGGTGACTGTAACTGTGCTGCTGGCAACAATTGAATTATGCTTTTTTTTGCCAATGTTTACTGACACCGGCCATATTCAACTGGTGTTTAACATTCATAAGATCATCAGTTATTCTGAGCTCTGGCACAATCAGATGAGAGTGCTCTGAAATCAGAATAGATGGCCAGACTGAATTTACCAGCTACGTCTATCAACGTCTATCGCAGTGAAATTCTACTGAAATTGATACTTGCATAGTGGAGTCTTTTTGAAGACATGTAGCTCGCTAGCTAAACAACAAACCATAATGCCAACTCATGACGTTACCACCCTGGATGAATCTGCAGGTAGCTAACCAACCAGGTTCAATGTTACATAGCTAACATTAGACTATAACTAGTTAAGCAAATAGCACCGGGGATATGAATAATAAGATCATACATACAAGCTAGCTAGCTAACAGTACACTAACTTGAAATGAAAACGCTTTTGTCAAAATTAGAAGTGTGTAATATCTTAAAATGTAGCTAGCTAGACTATCTTACCCATATACACTACTGTTCAAAAATTTGGGGTCACTTAGAAATGTACTTGTTTTTGAAAGAAAAGCACATTTTTGCCCATTAAAACACTCAGGGACATTCAGAGACTTGTACCGAAGCCACGCCTGCGTTGTCTTGGCTGTGTGCTTAGGGTCGTTGTCCTGTTGGAAGGTGAACCTTCACCCCCGTCTGAGGTCCTGAGCACTCTAGAGAAGGTTTTCATCAAAGATCTCTCTGCACTTTGCTCAGTTCATCTTTCCCTCGATTCTGACTTGTCTCCCAGTCCCTGCTGCTGAAAAACATCCCCACAACATGATGCTACCACCACCATGGTTCACCGTAGGGATGGTGCCAGGTTTCTTTCAGATGTGATACTTGGCATTCAGGCCAAAGAGTTCAATCTTGGTATCATCAGACCACAGAATCTCGTTTATCATGGTCTGAGAGTCCTTTGGGTACCTTTTGGCAAACTCCAAGCGGACTGTCATGTGCCTTTTAATGAGGTATGGCTTCCATCTGGCCACTCTACCATAAAGGCCTGATTCGTAGACTGCTGCTAAGATGGTTGTCTTTCTGGAAGTTTCTCCCATCTTCACAAAGGAATTCAGGAGCTCTGTCAGAGTGACCATGGGGTTCTTGGTCACCTCCCTAACTAAGGCCCTTCTCCCCCAATTTCTCAGTTTGGCCAGGTGGCTAGCTCTAGGAAGAGTCTTGGTGGTTCGAAACGTCTTCCATTTAACAATGAATGGAAGCAACTGTCTTCTTGGGGACCTTCAATGCTGCTTTTTTGGTACCCTTCCCCAGATATGTGATCTTGACAAAAATCCTGTCTCGGAGCACTCCGGACAATTCCTTGGTTTTTGTTCTGACATTCACTGTCAACTGCAGGACCATGTGTAGACATATGTGTACCTTTTCAAATCATGTCCAATCAAATTAATTTACCACAGGTAGGATGATCAACGGAAACAGGATGCACCTGAGCTGAATTTCGAGTCTCATAGCAAAGGGTCTGAATACTTATTTATTTTTAATACATTTGCTAAAATTTCAAAAAACTTGTTTTCACTTTGTCGTGTGAAGATTGATGAAGGAAACAAATAATGTAATAAATTTTAGAATATGTCTGCAATGTAACAAAATGTGTAAAAAGTCAAGGGGTCTGAATACTTTCCGAACGCACCGTATCATTCACAAAGGCTCCGGACTCAACAGAAATGCACTCACAGCTCTTTAAACATCTTCATTTTAATTTTGATAGTGCTTTTCAGGTGCTGTTGGTGAATATTCTGTACAGCCACAAAGGTAAACTTCCTTTCCATTGAAATTCAGCTGATTGTCAGGACTGTTTGTGGACCTGTTCTATAATTATTTGGACCATTTTCCCTGCAGATCCTGAGTCCATAACCCTAGCATGCACTCTGTTTTGAGTATACTGGCTCCATACACACTACTCTAGAGTTATATTACAATAATAGGGAATGGCAGTCTATTATCAATAATGGTGACATTCAAACAAGAGCTCAGAAAGGGCTTTGTTGTTCTTTAATTGGGCTGTGACACAGACACCATCAAAGGCCCTATCTGGACACCTCTGTCTGGGCAGCCAGGCGGGCAGGCATGCTTTCCTCTCTCCCTGTGTTCAGAGCCAACAGTCATCTGCCCACTCCACCTCACATCTTCATTAGTGGCCTGACCCAATATGGCTGCCATTGAATGTCGGGGCGCCGCAGCAGTGCGCTTTCCCAGTCTTCGAGCTGGAATGAGGCTCCTCTCTTTGCTGTGTACCTGCCGTTTGATTTGGGCGCACGTTGCGGAGAGAGGCTAATGTGGTCGATCTGTCTCCCCCCCTCTCTCTCTCGCTCTTTCTCTCTCCCTGTCTCTGTGTTCTGCTGGAGATGTTTTTAATGAAGGTCCTTTGTTTGGGGCGTCAGGTTTCCTCAGTGCCATCGCCATAGCGCCGTGCCAAGTCCTCGGCTGATTGGCTGCTCTTAAAGGTGAGGATGAAAGCTCTTGTGGGAGACACGGGGGGTTGGGGAGGACGAGGAGGGCGTGGGGGGGGGGGCGCACTGGGGTTTTAAAATGCAGCCCCCTTGCTCTTTTAAATCAGCCCTGTAACAGAGGACAGAGGACATTTAAATGTAAATTGCCTATTAGATTTCCATGTAAAGCAACTGTATCCCTTTTGTGGCTTCCACTGGACAATGTCTGTTCTCCTCGCCTGCTGCAACAATGAGAAGGGTCTGAGACGCTGGGCTGCCGAGTCACTGGGCTCATTTTCAACGGAACAAACGCACGGCAGTCATATTAGCTTGTTATAAAAGATCCCTGTCCATGTTGGGAGACATTTGATTGAATAGGTGGAGAAGGACGTACATTAAAAACAATGAAATATGCCTTGTGAGTTGGTTTTTATATGGAGATAGGGTGAGACATACAGTACACATACAGTACCACCTACAAGAAAACTCAGCAGGCTAGCAGATCTTTACATATTAGAACATCTATTTCAAGAGTCTTGAAATGAATCAAGCAATATTTTAAGCCTCTATCCGCTGCTAGTGATTGAATAAGCATAGATGAAAATTGTGGTCATTTTCATTTTGTGTACTGTAAATTGTCTGAGTACCATGTCATTCTATTTCTCTTTCAAAAAAGTTATTTCCAGATGCAGATCAATGCTCTTTGAACCAGAAATGTCCTAGAGTCATTGATTACTGGTCACTTTAATCATGTTTACATGCTGTTTTACCCACTTCATATGTATATACTGTATTCTAGTCATGGCTCATCCTATATAACTACTGCTGTACACACCTTTTCTATTCATATACTGTCCATACTGTCTTTACACACCATTATATGTATGTATATCTACATTCCGATCTCTGACATTGCTCGTTACGATACAGTATTTTTTCATTTCGTTATTTATCATTTTTCTGGATGTTGTGTGCATTGTTTTTGTTTGTTTTATTGCTAGGTATTACTGCGCTGTCTGAGCTAGAAACACAAGCGTTTCGCTGCACCTGCTACACTGACATGCAAATGCGTGTACGCAACGAATAAACGTTGATTTGGTTTGACGAGACTCACAATAATGTTTGTAAAAAAAATAAGTGCAAAGTACAGCATACAGCATGTGGGCGTGTAATAATGAATGCACTTCTTAATGCACCTTTTAATGCACTTCTTAATGCACCTTTTTTGAACACTCCTATTTCCTTCATTCACCGAGGCACTGAAACTCCTGTATTGTTTTCCTCTATTTTTCTACACTGCCCTCTATTCTCTTTCCTCTTTCCTCCCCGTGCGAGGACCAAATGAAAAGTGTGAGGCGTCTGTTTAAAGGGCCAGTCCCCGGTCCCTGCCTCCAGGGCTTCATACCGTCAGTGCTGACAGAGAACCCTGTGAACCATGGGAAATGTTTCATCGGTCACGACGCATTATGCGCCCGGGTGAAAGAAGCCATATTCAACTTTTCACTTACTCTGTCAATGCCTCACTTTTATTGTCTCGCATGGTCGATGACAAAGTCTGCAACCCTGGCCCACTGGAGGATTTAACAAGTCCAAATGTTTCCTCCAATTTGTGTAATTCCTCAGCTCTTTCAAATATGAAAACAAATCTGCTAAGAATGTATACTTTCACACCCCAATAGGGACGGTTGCCCATCTGCTCATTTGGTAAGAGAAAACATATCTAATTGTCTTTTTACAGTCACAGAATTACATCACCTGTGTGTATCCTATACATGTATTATCGTTATCAACATTCTTTAAATACATTGACCTCAGTGCTTTACCAAGTATGAAGGTAATGATTCTATTTGAACAACACATCGTTTCCCCTTTCATTAAAACCAGCCAATATCACACAGAGGAGTGTCAAGTTTCCTACTGGAACAATCTGGGGACACCAGTTATCAATAAATGAATAAGTGCCTTACTTCAAGCCTGATTTTGTTGTAGCGGTATATCATCTTGTGCCATTACTCCTCCACTTCCTATCCCTTTGCTTTCCCTCTCTTTTCTTCTGAAATCCCAGCTCCATCCTTAAGGGGGCTTAGTGGAGCTAGGCATCTCTCTCCACAGCATGGAAAGCCTGTTGGTGAGCTCATGCATATAGGCTAACTTCTCACTATTATTGTCTGTCCATTTGCCGTAGACTACTCTGATTTGATGTAGTACGGAAGGCTTGGGGGAGATTCCCATTCAGTCGGAACCCTGTCTGCTGGTAGGGATGGCAGGTTAGTTTGGGATTGATTCATTTGGATTTGGCTGTGGAACTGATGGGTTTAAGATTTGGAGAGAGAGGGAGAAGAGGGCTTCTGTGGCCGTGGATTGGTGTCGCCATAAGGATGGCGTTTTTTGGTCAGCGCCATAAACCATTACTGAGGCATGTAGGACAAGGATTTCCATCAGGATTATGCATGTGTGGAGCAGTCATCCTCCATCTCCTGTGAGACATACAGCCACGCAGCCCTCGCTGCTCAGGTCTGCCTTCGTGGTTGCAAGTTATTTTAGAAGCAATCTTTCTGTGCAATTTGGGTTACTTTTCAAGCAGCAGGCTTACAACATGGGGAAGGATGTGCATGTGGCTCGTCTGCTGCATGTGGCTTCTCCTTGAGTATGTATGCTGCAGCGTGTGTGTCCGTCTGTTTGTCTGTTCCTGCCTGCCTGTGCGCGTGTACTTATGTATCCACGTATATGTGCGTAGCTATCTCTGTTTTCCTTTCTCTAACTTATTAAGAGAGAGAGAACAAATTTAAGAAAAACACACACACACACAGACACCAGTCTGCCCCCAGCAGCAATTAAACATGGAGGCTGCACAATAACAGGGAGGTCAAGTACTGTATGGCGGGTTGTCAGGACCCCCCACCTCAGCAAGCCACATGAGGCCCTGCCTGGGCTAGTGAAGATGGCTGGCACGGTCTGTCAGGCTCAACCGGCTTTGATCACACCATCAAGCCGCTTGTTATGAAACCCACAATGGCCATTATATTTGGTATCAATCTGAATTTCTCTCAGCTGTGCAGGGGGAAAATGTTCACAGGGGTCAGCCAGGGGACAGAGGAGAGAGGGGAAGTCGGGGGAAGGAGATTATAAGGGAAATAAATGTAACGTGGACAAGAGCTTTATTAATAGGATTACAGTCTCACAGATTTCGATATATCATTGGTTGGAAAAGGGAGGGAAAAATTGTCAAGAAAGAAGAACAAGAAAATGTTCATGGTTATTTATTGAGGCTCAGTGGTTTGTGCGGATAAGATTTGTTTTTAAAGAGATGCTTTTCTAAGGACAGAGTGGGGGTAGCGCCCCATGCTACAGTATTTCCTTTGTAGACGATATTTCAATGTGATGAGGTGATAAACCGCCCATGTCACTGTAGACTGGCAGTTTAATGTTTGCTGATATCAACATTTATTTCACCCAAATAATTTAATCTGGCCTTTTCAGTTACTCGTTAGACAAATGAGCCCAAATCGTGTTGTATTGCATACATGCTACCCCATTTTTTAAAAAAAACGATAAACATGGCACTGCCAAACTCCAAGTATTGGGAGAGAAGGACAATAAAAGACACTGCCACCTTTCATAGGAGGAGCATTCTTGGGTTGTTACGAAACACAGCAGTAAAACCTCCTTTGCACACATTAGCCGAACCCGTGTTAAATCTTCCTTCTATTACTTTCAACTCACTTTATGATAGCTATAGCACTCTAAAAAAATACAAAAAATAGATACTGCTGTTTCCTAACGACCTTTTGCTTGGTTCATTAAGCATAAGCATAGCTTCACTGTTGAGGAGATCTAAGCCATTACAACGTGACAGACTACATCCACAACATAATCAAAATCCTACTATTTCCTCCTTTTCAATTATTTCTCACTTTGCTTATTACGCCGTATTACTGTGGCAATGGATAAATGCTCCGCTCCCATATCGGGTGTTGACGTAGTCGGAGACTAAACCAAACAGAACAATGACAGACTTGCAGTTCTGCTGCGGCACATGCAACACTTAATAAAGACCGGGTGTTGAATGAAAGGGGGAAGAGAAAGAGTGAGAGACAGAGAAAAATGGAGAAGAAAAAGATGACAACAGCAGGGTTATGCAAAAACGGGTCATAAAACAGATCCTATGTTTTCAGGAATAAATCTCCGCAAGAGGGAAAACCCACGCACGCACGCACACGCACACGCACACACACACACACACACATTTGGAAACAATCTGTCGATTGTTACGTGGGGTTTGCATCGCGGGAGAATGCTTCTCAAAAGCAGGAGGGAGGAGCACAAGCTGTTGGTGTCAGGGATGACGATTGTCTCTTTTTGTTGTCTGCCTGGTGGCTGTCCTATGGCATGGTATTAAGTGGGCTATATTGGTGGTGTCTACAGCCTGGACTGTGTTCAGCTTTTGTTTTCACACCCTGATTTACAGCCTGCCAACAAGCCCATCAATACTCCAGCAATGGCTGCCACCACAGATCATGTGGTCCTTAGCCAATCACGTGGGGGCAACATTTCGTTTCGCAGCAGTCCTGGGCATTTAGCTTCTTTGCTCTGTTCATCTCCCCTCATTCGTTGTCTCAGTGTCTTATTTATTCACTTTCCCACAGCCCAGAACCTCAAGTATGTCCTCCACCATATAATTTTTTTTTTAAACGCGCTCCTCTTGTGTGATTTGGAAGAGTTTCAAACACACTGTTCACTGTGAAGTGTAAGTTACAGCGATGGCTGGGGAATGGATCGCTTTCTAAATCATTTTAAACATGAAGTATCAATCTGAACTATTCTACTACATTTAACTGGAGTTATTATAGTCTGCCTGCCCAGCATAACCTTTGTAGAGTACAAACTGGGACGTTCCACACAGATCATGTTCGCTAAGACCTATCATTTTATGTCCATCTTATTTGTGTGTGTGGGGGAGGGGTGAAATAACCATCTCGTTTTGACGAGATTGGACAGTAATGTAGACACATTGGCCACGTCAGCAGATTTCTCTGACAGCCATATCTTTGTGTAGGGGATGTATGTGGTTATGACTGTACTCCATCATTAAGGGGAACTTCTAAGTGAGACAAGTGAAAGGGAGTAATGGTGCTAAAGCCAACTAGTGTAAACATGTCACAGAGCAGAATAGTTCTCATGTCATCGAGGTATTCCACTCACATAGTTCCACACCGATAAGTACAGATATTCCACTTGCTAACACATCAACGCAAACAAACCACACATTTTAGTTAGTGGTAGGTTTGAATGCCTTAGAAATGCAGCTGGTTCATTCCTTGGTGTTGTTAGCTAGCTAGCTCTATCTTCTCAAGCACCCTGCTCTTGTTAGCCAGACATGTTTAAAAATAAAAAATGTTATCTTCCTCTTCCTCTTTTCCTTCCTTCTCTGCAGGCGTGGGTTTGGAAGAGGTGATGAATGACTGGAAGTTGAATCGTTATTAAAGGTGTGGGATGATTAATAATGACCATGTGTGTTCTCCTCTGTAGTGTAAATAAAATATATCATTCACGTAACACACAGCCGGACCCAGTAGAGTGATTTACGGTGTGTGAAAATGCGTGGAAAGCCAAAGGCTGAAGCCCCCTTTTCAGACACACGCCCATGGCAGTGCTCTTCCCCGACCTCACCGTCGTAACATGCTGCGGAGATCTCACTCTCCTGCTCTCTCTCTCTCTCTCTACCTCGTGCTATTCCTTATCTTCACTCCTTTTATTGTAGCTTACTCCCTCTGTTTTTATCTTCTTCCAGAGACCTTACCAGTGGAAAGAGAAGGAATGGAGGAATTGCCTATGTAAATGGAGAGTGTGTCGCCAAACCAGACCACATCTGGTTTCGGATCTGTTTTGATGTGGACAGTAAGGAGGCCCAATTTGGCTCCTCTCTCTCTCTCTCTAGTATGAAGGTGTGGCTATTTGAAGGCATGTAGATCTGGCTCTCAGGCCTCAACTGTTCCCAAACCACAACTACAAGTCTTTGTTTGAGCATCATATTCCCACCAGCCATAATGTGAACAAAGCAGTGATTTAAAAAAAACAACAACAACATCTAATGTTGTCGAGAGAACTGCTCATTCTCTGATAACTCTGGTTTCACTTAAAGTCGGATTCTTCTGGCTTAGAAGACTTCCACCGCTTGCAGGCTTAAACAGTCATTGTCCTTTTCCGCAGCTAGCGTTCTTAGAATAATATGGAGAGAAAAAAAACCACAGTGTACCAAGGAACAATATCAGTGCATTAACTTCTGCTAAGGCCAGAGCTGCAGACGGCTCTGTGTATTTTCCACAGCTGTAAACACTCCCAAAGTGATGGAGAGCGAACGGAATTTGCAAAGATGTGCAAAAGTTGTCACACAGGCATTTTATTGAAAACCTTCAAGCCTATACTCTCCCTGGTGCCGATGACCTCAAATTCATTTCCTGATTTTTTTTCCTCTTCTCCCATGAAGCATTTCTTTACAGAGGATGAAACTGGCCTTTCTTCTTTGCTTAGTTTTTCCCCCCAATGTGCACACATGCATTTTCGCAACAAAAAAAACCCCACAGTTGTTTAACCGATTTTCCTCAGTACTGTACACATTTTGCACTTAAGCATGACATGGGAGTATGATTGAAATAGCATTCTACGCGATAAGCATGAAAGGGCCTAGTAACATCAGACAACAAACGATGGTGCCTAACCCGGATATGTGTCTTCTAAGATAGAACGCTACATCAGTTGGATGTCAATACTACGCTGCAAAATAAGACATCTGGAAAATCTGTTTTGCAGTCTCCAAGTGTGTGTGTGTGTGTGTGTGTGTGTGTGTGTGTGTGTGTGTGTGTGTGTGTGTGTGTGTGTGTGTGTGTGTGTGTGTGTGTGTGTGTGTGTGTGTGTGTGTGTGTGTGTGTGTGTGTGTGTGTGTGTGTGTGTGTGCGTGCGTGCGCGTGCGTGTGTGTGTCCGTCTGCATGTGTGCGTGTGTCCGTCTGTATGTGTGTGTGCGTGTGTCCGTCTGAGTGTGTGTGTTTTTGTCATCACAGATCTGAAAGGAGGCTTCAAGGGGTGCGTGACACAGCATCCTGCCAGTTCCCCATGGTAACTTACCTTAGGGAATGAGCCATCTCTCTTACAGGAGGCTCCACCACTAATGCCCTCCCCACACAGATATCACTGGTTTATTTTCAATCACTAAATAAGGTCGCCATCTCTGTCTCTCACCCCTCGCTGAGCATTTTGTGGGTCCATCCTTCCTGGTCTGCTCTCTATGGTGTCTGCTGTGTATTCACTGGCGGCACTGGCTAGAGTGTGTCAGTCCGCCCCGACCTCAACTGAGGTGACACACTTACTGGCCGCCTTGTCCAACCGCCACAGGATAGTTGCTTTTCACCTCATAACGGGAGCGCAGGAAGGAAACCTGTTGGAGAGCCCCTCCTAAAGCACACTGAAGGAGACGGAGGGGAGGATGTTCATATTGAGGCCCTCGCTGAGTGGGGCTCTAAGGCAGGGGCTTCTCATATCCTTTGTTTACACAGCATGTGGAGTGGGACTACTCTACCTGCACCACTAAGTTCATTCGTGCAAATCCGGCAATATGTAGAAGTGAGTATAAGGAGCTTAGTCTAGGGTGGGCAATTCAGCCCTCACCCCCTCCTGGAAATGACAAATTAGATATTTAAAACAGGCTGGCATGGTATTACAAGTCGAGAAGCATTTTTGGGAAGGCGATTTGTGAAGATGCATTACTGCAAGCACCCATGTTTAAGCTTAGGCTTAGGTTGAACTGTTTACTCGTTTGATAACACCGAGCTGGTGAGGCAAAAATGTTGCTGTCTTATTACACGTCAATAAATAAAAAAATCTCTCTCATGCAATGGACGATTATAACTATTCATTTACTGTAGTAGAACCACTTCAGAAGTGAACTGAGTTCCCATTCTATGAGTGGAGCTGGGGGAAAAATACCTCACTCTTACAGACAACCCCAGATACTGGGCTGTGTGTATACTTATTCTGTAAACTGTAACACGTTCTGCCTGGCATGTGTTCTCTCCCCTACTCCCTCCTCCCTCCCTCCCTCCCTCCCCCTCCTCTCTTCTCACTCTCTCATCACCAGACGTAGCATACCCACACAGAGCCACAGTAGTAAGAGCCGTACTAAAGCTAATAGAAGGTATTTAAATGGGAGTGGGTGTAACTGACACCAATCCTGCTGGGGCAATTACAGGAAATTAATTACCCACCCATTCCTATATTAATGGTTTATTTTGAAATAAAGCAAGCTAATTAACTTGTTTTGACACAGAAAATGGATTCAATGAGGATTTAAAAAAAAAAATCTATTTAGCAAAGAACTGAAAAAGGAGAGGTTAAAAAAAGAATCTAACTAAATTAGGCTTAGTCATTTTGGCGGTGATAATGCCTTGTGTACCAGACTGTTGAAGAACTCACACTCTAGGTATTTTATTGGCATTTCCCAGCCGTGGCTCACATTTCCCCTTCCTGTTTACCCTCTGTTGGATTCCCCTACCTCCAGAAAAGGAGTGGAATCTTGGTTGAGGGTGAGGAGTGTTAGGCACAGTAGGCCAGGCCTTGTGGAAGGGAGAGAGAGAGAGAGAGAGAGAGAGAGAGAGGGAGGCTTTTGTAGAGGCGACAGCCTGGGAAACCTAGAGGTGCCATCTGGCTTGAGGGGCCAAAGGACAGAGCTCAGTGACCTTTGACCCAGATCCCCATTTTAGCAAACATCTCCACTGTGCAGATATATGGGCTGCTGAGGAACAATAACAGACCAGCCGCGGCTGCCAGAGGCAGGGGTAGAGGCTGGCAGGCCACACGTCGTCAGGTGACTGGAGACACACCAGAGAGAGAGAGGGACAGAGAGAGATATGACTAGGGACAGAGCAAGGGAAGAGGGCAGCAATAATGATATCTACCCGCAAGAAGAATGATGCAAAACATTTCAAAGGATTGGTTGACATTCAGTCCATATTTGCTCACATTAAACAGCATGGAGGCAAAGTCTAGCTTGGAGACTATTACCATTTATTTAACCTTTATTTAACTAGGCAAGTCAGTGAAGAACAAATTCTTATTTTACAATGACGGCCTACCTTGGCCAAACCCTCCCCCAGCCCGGACGACGCCGGGCCAATTGCCCTATGGGACCATACACCACATATAGGGATGTTTTACAGATATATGTATAAAAGGGAAAGCTGTTTTTAGTACAGATATCTTTGTGTCTTGTTTACATGTTTACATTATTACTGTCGTAGCAGTGTGGTGTGGTCCATCAAAGTGAGAGAGTCTATTAACCAGGGTTGAGGTTATGTCAGGGGCAACATGTTAGGGGGCACAGTTGAGCCTAGTTTGTGCTCTCTGCGTGTGAGACATAACCCCTCTGAGTGACTTCTGAGAGTTGTGTCAGTAGAAGAAAGAGTGGGTTTGGGTTGGTGAGTAGAACTTAGTTTTACACACGCACACACACACACACACACATGCACGCACGCACACACACACACACACACACACACACACACACACACACACACACACACACACACACACACACACACACACACACACACACACAAACACACACACAGAGGCAGACTCCCCAGTTGACTAATAACAACAGCAGCAGTAGCTAGCAGAACACTGCTTGAATCAATAGTGCCTGCTGAGCTGGGCAGGACTCCCTGTAGCAGTAAACCCCCTGAACAAGTGGCTCCCCAAACGACCAACCCCCCCCCCCCCCCCCCCCCCCCCCCTGGAAGAAAAAAATCTAACCAAATGAAAATACCTGAGAACAAAGGATGAAACGAGGAACACAGGGCTTATGACAGCCAGCTGTCATTCACCGTGCCTTACTTACCCTCAGACCTTTCAGACCTTTTCTTCCATTCATTCTCTGTAATTCGCTCTCTTTTCCCTCCTTTTTTTCTTGTTTTAAGAGGGGGGATGGGTGAGTCCAAAAGAGGATTCAGGCGTGAATAGACTTTTGTTTTGCTCTTTCTTCTTCCTCCTGACTGTGTCAATTGCGAGGTGCCCCTGGCGAAGGCCCTGGCTCCCTGAGACACAGCCTGGTAGGCTAGTTAGCATTCTAGGGAGCCCCACTAGGCCCTGACAGAGAGAGAGGGAGAGGTGCCGGCCGGCCATGGGGGCCAGGCCAGGAATGGCTTTCACAGTCAGAAAGAGCAGCCCATGACTCAAGCTTCCAATTCCTGTGGCGTCAATAAAACACTACTTCTCTCTCTCTCTCTCTCTCTCTCTTCTCAGTTCTATGGCAAGAGCGTTTTGTGAAATCAAAATGAACCTCCGCTAATTATCCACCTCTGCAGACCTATGCTCTGGCCAGAGATGACGAGATAGCGACGGTCACATGTTAAGTGTGTTGATTCTATCTGATGCTACTCAAGGCCTGATCCCTCGACGTTGTTGTTTTCCCCCTTCTTTAATTACCTCATGGTGGGAATGCATTGGCAAAGCCTAGTGGTCATTCCAGGACTGGCACAAGTAATATCTGGTGCAGCACAAGCCTCTCTCCACTTTCTTTCCTCGCTTTCTTCTCTGCTTCTTTCTTTTCTCTCTCTCTCTTCTCTCTCTTCTCTCTCTCTCTCTGTTCTCTCTGCTCTCTGCTGTCTCTCTCGTCTTGTTTCTCTCTCGTCTCTCCTCTCTCTCTCTCTCTCTCCTCTCTCCTCTCCCGTCTCTCTTCTCTCTCTCTCTCTCTCTCTTCCTGTCTCTCCTCTCTGTTCTCTCTCTCTCCTCTCTCTCTCTCTCTCTCTCTCTCTCTCTCTGTCTCTCTCTGTCTCTCTCTCTCTCTCTCTATCTGTCTCTCTCTCTGTCTCTCTCCTCTCCTCTCTCTCTCTCTCCTCTCTCTCTGTCTCTGTCTCTTCTCTCTCTCTCTCTTGTCTTCTCTCGTCTCTCTCTCTCTCTCTCTCTCTCTCTCTGTCTCTCTCTCTCTCTTTCTCTGTCTCTTTCTCTCTCTCTTCTTTCTCTGTCTCTCTCTGTCTCTCTCTGTCTCTCTCTCTCTCTCTCTCCTCTCTCTGTCTCTCTCTCTCTCTATCTCTGTCTGTCTGTCTGTGTCTCTCTTTCTTTCTCTCTGTCTTATATGGAGTGGTGACATCACACATGTAAATGGTCCAGACCGGCATGGCATTCAGCAGTAGGGAGGCGAGAAATTCCAGACATTTTATTTCATGGGGAAGCAGCCGGATCAGTAATGTGAACTATGTGGATAATTCAGAGAAAATTGGACCTGCCGTCAGGCCTCATAATAACGCTCTGTTTCAGCGTACGTCTCAATCGAGCGCAACAATCCAATGGCCCCTTTGTTCTTCCCCTTTTGTGATGGAGTCAGAAATGTCGGCCGGCATTCAAATTTCATTTCTTTCTAACGGCATGAAAAGATTCCATTGAAGTTCAGATTGAGTGTGTGGCGCAGTGCAACCAGTGTCCGGCACACCATTCCAGAGCTCTCAGCAGCGTCACGGTAACCGGCGGAGACGCACATGACATGTCAGCTGAGCAGAACACCCACAGCTAGTCACATATACTGTACACCAGGGAACATCAACTAGATTCAGCCACGGGCCATTTTTGTATTGAGCGGATGGTCGGAGGGGCTGGAACATAAAAATTTAAATCATTTGTACTCTGCAAAATTTTACAAGAAGCCCAAACAGATATTGTATTTGACAAAAAAATAATGATTATAATGGTACACAATCACGACTCTCTATTTAAAAGGTGAAATATTGGGAATAGATTTCCTAAATTAAAATCATTTTGAGCTGAATTTCTAGTGATTTTACAGTATTTTATGTCCAATAACAAAAGTATATATATTTTTTTAAATGAACTTTGGGAACTGTTTAATGCCAAAAATATGGCATTAAACAGCAAGTTTCTTGCTCTTATATATCTCAAATATAGGAGAGGCACTTCAGAACAAACTTTCTTTTGGTCGTTTTTGGGACTCTCTGTTGTTCCATGTAGTGAATTTGTTATTCAACGCGTTTGTAATGGGCTAACAGCGGTAATGCCAAAAATCATTTGCACATACCAGAGGAGATATGCTCCGCTCTGTTGATTCACGTCTGGTTCATCTGCTCATGTTAAGCACAGGCAATTAACTATTGGCGCAATGAGAGATCTCCCTGACCAGGAGACATGACCAGCAAGCCTATGGCTTCTGTTGAACTAGAAACCCTCCCGTCCTGTCTCTCCCCCGCGTGCACTATTTTTATATGGCCACACCGACGGCAGCATGCTCTGCCACTGTGGGGGGAGAGGGGAAGGTGAGGCTGGTCTCCTTGCCGGTGTGCATGGCGATAATTAGGTTGAAATAACTTGCCTTGTGGCCGGCTGGCTATGCAGCAGTGTGCGGCCACAAACCTCACATACCGCCCTCTCCTCCACGCACGCGTACCCTCACACGCCACGCCGTCCTCTCTCCCACACACACCCTCACACATCATACCCTCCTCCACACACATCCTCACACACCACACCAACCTCTCCTCAACACCCTGAGCCTCCAGCACTTCTCTGACTCTCCTTGATAAAATAGGAGAGAGGGTGATAAAAATGTGCGTGTGTTTGCAATGTGCGACGGGTTTGTGTGCGTGCGTGCGTGCGCGCATGTGTGTGTGTGTGTGTGAGAGAGAGAGAGAGAGAGAGAGAGAGAGAGAGACAGAGAGAGAGACAGAGAGAGAGACAGAGAGAGAGACAGGAGAGAGAGAGAGAGAGAGAGAGAGAGAGAGAGAGAGAGAGAGGAGAGAGAGAGAGAGAGAGAGAGAGAGAGACAGAGAGAGAAGAGAGGAGAGGAGCGGGTGAGAGAAAAAGCAATATTGTCCTGTAGGGGCTCAGACACTCATGGAATTAATCTATTATCTTCCTCTGCAGCTGCCATGTATGACACAAGGTGCTTGACAAGTCCCCTCGCCATTGTATCTCTGTGACATTTTGCCATTCAGCGGGGCCTGCTGACACCGGCAGGATCCCACCGGCGCCAAATGAAGGCACCAAGTGGGAAAATGAGAGGGGCGGGTGGTGAGGAGAGTGGGTTGGGACGTGGCCGAGGCCGAGAGGCAGGATACATTTCTCCTTGTGTTTAAAAGCCTGACCTCAGCAACTTGCCAACGGCCTTTGATCAGCAGGGACTAAAAACACCTATAGGTACGGCGACCATCCTGCTACAGCCTCTCCTAATGGCCTGACGGACAGAGCAGGGTTGTCCTTGCCCTCTGTAACTCCCTCCCTCCCGAGACGTGGCTGGAGCTGGGCACTGTCTGCACGTCCTGTCCACCCAGGAAAGGGCCGGCTTTGAGCGCCTGTCGTCAGAGGCTACCGGGTGTCCTGTGTCACCAGATGGGCCAAGCTCCCTGTCAAGGACAAAATGTATCCGTTGGAGGGAGAGAGGAATATTGCAAGGTATGATGAATAAACTGGAGGCGTACAGGCATTCCACACAAAGCAAGGGAGGAGCGGAGAGGTAGGGAGGGAGGAAAGAAGGGGGGTCTGGCTGCTGTGGGCTTGGGTTTACGGACAGCGGCTGTCAAACGAGCAGGGTTTTATTTATTTATCGTTGGGCTGGTTAAGAGATGGTGAAGGTCAGGCTATGTGTCTACTCCCCAGTTTTGTTGTGTGAGCCGGATCAATTTATGAAATATGTCTGTTAACAATACTGAAGATGTAATCTCTCACTCTCTCTCTCTTTCTCTCTGACTTTCTCTCTCTTCCTCTTTCTCTCTTTATCTTTCTCTCTCGCTCTCTCCCCTGTCTCTATCTTTCTCGCTGCGGTCACCGTGAATACCTCTCCTCTTCTGGTTGTTGTTTATGCCTGGGATGAAGAGGTCACTGTCTTTCTGAGGAGGAAGGGGAGACTAGTCTAACTTATAGACTTTAGGTTTTGTCAATACGGTCGTTGTATGGGTTCATGCCATTTAAGCTGCCTTTTACTTGATGCTGATGGACGGGTCTTCATCGATGATTCATGTGAGATATGAGTTTCTCAAAGACCATCACACTAGAAAATATCCCTCTTGCGCTCCGCAGAATGCGATATACACTGAGTGTACAAATCATTATGAGACAAAATATTGAAGTGCCTTTGAACAGGGTATGGTAATAGGTGCCAGACGCACCAGTGTGTGTCAAGAACTGCAACGCTGCTGGGTTTTTCACACTCAACAGTTTCCCGTGTGTATCAAGAAGGGTCCACCACCCAAAGGACATCCAGCCAACTTGACACAATCTTGGGAAGCATTGGAGTCAACATGGGCCAGCATCCCTGTGGAATGTTTTCGACACCTTGTAGAGCCTGTGCCTCACGAAACTGAGGCTGTTCTGAGGGCAGAACTCAATATTAGGAAGGTGTTCTTAATGTTTTTGTACACTCAGTGTAGCTATCAGACCAATTTTCCTAGCTCTTAGTATTTATTAATGATCTTTAAAAATCTGAGTTTACGTAACGCATGTACAGGTTCACTGTAGGTACTTTCAGCCTCTGTCTATGAATGGACAGGGCAGTGACATCACAAATAAACCTGGCATGAACAACAACAATACTAGCTAGCTAGTCTAAAAGTGAAAGAATCTCGGGCCCAGTTCCCTATGCAGTCTTAGCAGAAGGATGAATAGGGAAGACTGAGTATCACCCTCGTCTGCTCTCCTTCTCCACAGTGCCTGACAGGGATGGGCCGCTCTCAGCACAACCACACGGCTGCCTCACTGTCAGTTTGTGTGTGTCAACTCTGCGCTGAGCCGTAGCATAATTCACCCCATACTGTATATTTATCCTCTCTCTTTCATTGTGTTTCCAAAGAGAGCACTTCCAGGGTAAGTCCTGTCTGTCTCTCTCGTTCAGATCGTCTGATTCTCCGGCCCCAGACAGGCCTGTGGCCTGGATGACAGCCGGAGCTCCGGGCCCCGTGGGCCCTCCTCGGTTAGGGCACCAGAATGGTATACAGTTCCCATTTATCCATCTCTCCCTTCCTCTCTCCTTCCTTCCACCCTCCCATCTGACAGTTCAGCTTTCGCATAACTTGGGTCAAACCCCAAAGCAGAGACGACGATCTGCCCTCCCAGATACCATAGAGGGTTTGACGGTCTCCCTCGTTCTTTCTTTTTATTCTGTTCAACCAAAATGAAGAAGTAAAAGAGCATGTTGTTTGGAAAGTGTGGTCGAAACATCTGAGTTTAATAACGTGGGTCAGATTGTGTGTCTCCCTTCAAATGAACTGAAGGTAGTCTGGGAGGGGTGTAAGGGGTGAGGAACGTAAACAGTTTGGGATGAGCGAGCAGACCGGCAGGGGGAAGTGCAGGACGGCTGGTTTGTTTTGGCTGCGTCGAGAGGGCAATTTATAGACATAACTATAAACACTACACTGGAACAACTAATCCCCAAAACGCAAGATTAAGAAATTAGGGATTGGGTTCCAAAATGACCCCTGATCACAGGGTTCCTAGGGAGTTGATTGACAGGACACATGACAGGGATACATTGCAGTTGGTGGAGGAAGAGATCAGAGTGGAAAATAACAACAGGGACACGCAAGACATTTGCATATTGTAAATAGAGGCTTTGGGGATTTCAGGGTAGAAAATGACGATGCGATTTTCACAACTTGCAGATCAAAACGCTCCTTTGCAATACAAAACAACAATCTAAGTTCCGCCTATCAGATCTTTACTTCTAGCTGACCCGGATGAGTTTGACGGGAACTCTTTATGCCCAGGGTTGAAATAACTTCCCTCCTTCTCATAAAATTGTGCTCTGAGCACAATACTTACCGTATTCCCATTACACCATACTCAAGATTCAACATACTACAATTAACCCCTAGAAATGAAGAGATTGGTAAGCGGATAGTGAGTCTATTTCATCCATGTAGCCCTATCCACACTGTGTGTTCATCTAAATTACATGGAAATAATCCACAGCAACTCTTTTTCTCTCTCTTTCTTCCCCAGACTTCAGAAGCTTTGTAGATCTTTAATTATGTATCGCATTCTTTTGCCCTGTTTTATGGAAACTCCAGACTGGATCCACTCAAGTCATCGACTTGAAAGTTTGAAAACCTCCAGTGACAGGAATACTAATATCTGTTTCGGCTCATGCATATTCAATGTCCACCCGGCTCCCCAAGATTTATGTCAGCCCGAGCCGGAGTGTAGTTTTCCACCATTGGAGATAATAGCATACTAAATTGATGTTATCGGGAGCAGGTTTTTTCCCCCTCCTCTCCAGGTCGGGGTTAGGAGAAGACCCACTAGCGGGAGGAGACATTCAGGCTGCTGGCATCGGTAGTGAACACCTATGCTCCGCCGCTCCCCCCACTCTCCGTAGTAGGGACTCAAATGCTGTCATGGAGAAAAATAGCATATTTTCTAAGGAGATTAGGGGGGATCCCGTGGATTATCTTTTAATTAAGGACGGTTGAGTTGTGCCCACTCTGGTGGAGCAAACGCCCAGCTGCTAATGAAGTTTAAACAGACATACTTTATTTAATTAGGGCTAATTGTTGGGGCCCAAAGTCCGGCCCTGCTTTGATCTGCCTGTCCCACTGTAATCTTCCTGGCAGATAGCATCTCTCCCGTTCTCCCCAGCTCCTTAAGAGATGCTGCTACAGGAGGTCCACGGGTTAATTGAGACCGCCGGGATGGAAGTGTGTGCGGTGTGTGTTTGTGCGTGAGCGCATGTACGTATTAGAGCGGCAAAAAGAGGGAGGGCAGTGGAGGGAAGAAGAGATTGATGGATGTGTTTGTGGCCTCAGTCATTCTGTTTTCTCAGGCCCTCCTCCCCTCCGTGTTGAAGTCTCTGTTGTCTGCTGCACCAGGGCGTGTTGGATTCTCCCTCCCTGTCTGACTGTTTGACTTTAGGGACACAAGGGGGCCACCGATCTGCTTCATCCTCTGTGTGTGTGTGTGTGTGTGTGTGTGTGTGTGACGGTGGTTATTTTAGAGGGGGCACAAAGTACGTAAGGATTGAGGTGGGTGGTCAGGAGGTGTCCAACTCCCAAGTCGAAGAATTTCAAACACCTGAAACATATTTTTTTACCTGCAAATTGGAGCCATGATAATTATATCAAATTGTATGTTTAAAAAAATATATATGTCTATTGTTCTGCATAGGTTATGTAACGGTTCTCTTGTGGTGAAGGAGAGTCGGACCAAAATGCGGCGTGTAGATTGCGATCCATGGTTAATAAACAAACGTAAAAACACGAATCAATACAAACACTACAAAACAAAGAACGTAACGAAAACCGAAACAGCCCTATCTGGTGCAAACACAGAGACAGGAACAATCACCCACAAACACACAGTGAAACCCAGGCTACCTAAATATGGTTCCCAATCAGAGACAATGACTAACACCTGCCTCTGATTGAGAACCATATCAGGCCAGACATAGAAATAGACAAACTAGACATGAAACATAGAATGCCCACTCAGCTCACACCCTGACCAACCAAAACATAGAAATATACAAAGTAAACTATGGTAAGGGTGTGACAGGTTATCTAAGCATACCTGTTCAATTGTGATTTAAATTAATGATGCACATTGATTCATTCAACATACAGTGCCGTTTTGTTACAACATTAATAAAAAATGTATTCAATTAATTTGTCACTGGCCTACACACAATACCCCAGAATGTTAATGTTTTATTTTGACTAATTCATTTTTTTTAAATGATCTGAAATGTCGTGAGTCAATAAGTATACCCGTTTGTAATGGCAAGCCTTAATAGAATCAGGAGTAAGAATGTTCTTAACAAGTCACATAATAAATTGCATGGACTCACTCTGTGTGCAATAATGGAGTTTAATACGATTTCTGAATGATAATCTCATCTCTGTACCCCACACATAAACGTATCTGTAAGGTCCATCAGTCGAGCAGGGAATATCAAACCCAGATTCAACCACAAGGACAGGGGAGGTTTTCCAATGACTCGCAAAGAATGGCACTTATTGATAGGTGGGCAAAAAAAAAAAAAAGATATTGAGTATCCGTTTGCACGTGGTGAAGTTATTAATTACACTTTGGATTACATTACACCCAGTCACTACAAAGATATAGGTGTCCTGCTAACTCAGTTGCCATAGAGGAAGGAAACCGCTCAGGGATTTTGCCATGAGGCCAATGGTGACTTTAAAACAGTTACAGAGTTTAATGGCTGTGATAGGAGACAACTGAGGATGAATAAACAACATTGTAGTTACTCCACAAAAATAAACTGATTGACAGAGTGAAAGCAAGGAAGCCTGTAGAGAAGAAAAATATGACTGTATGCAACAAGGCACAAGGTAATACTGCTATGTTTGGGGCAAATCCAGTTCAACACATTACTGAGTACCGCTCTCCATATTTTCAAGCATTGTGGTGGCTGCATCATGTTATGGGTATGCTTGTCATCGTTAAGGACTGGGGAGTTTTTCAGGATAAAAATAAATGAAATGGAGCTTAGCACAGGCCAAATCCTAGAGGAAACCTGGTTCAGGCTGCTGTCCACCAGACACTAGGAGATGAATTCCCCTTTCAGCAGGACAATAACCTAAAACACAAGGCCAAATCTACACTGGAATTGTTTACCAAGAAGTCAGTGAATGTTCCTTAGTGGCCGAAATTACAGTTTAAACTTGAATCTACTATGGCGAGACCTGAACATGGTTGTCGAGCAATGATCAACAACCAATTTGACAGAGCTTGAAGAATTTAGAAAATAATAATGGGCAAATGCTGCACAATCCAGGTGTGGAAAGATCTTAGACACTTACACAGAAACATTCATAAATGTAATCACTGCCACATTTGCTTTAACAAAGTATTGACTCAGGGGTGTGAATATTTATGTAAATTAGATATTTCTGTGTTTAATTTTCAATACATTTGCAAAAATGTCCAAAAACATGTTTTCACTTTGTCATTATAGGGTATTGAGTGTAGGTGCGTGATCATTTTGTGATGTTGAATTCAGACTGTAATACAATAAAATGTGGAATACATCAAGGGGTATGAATACTTTCTGAAGGCACTATATGTGTTAAATATTCTTATTTCGGAAAAGTCATGGGTGGAGGGGGGGCATGACTTTAAAAATGGTAGAGATATTTGGATATTGCATATTGCATATTGACTCAAAAGGCTCTTCTTTTATGCCTTAGGAGTTTAGCACACCTGCCACCTTGGTATATAGCATCATAACCCTAAAGACTAGCAACCTTGCCAGCAAGCATGCCAGCTAAGATAGACAAGCTACTCCAACATGATTGATAGCCTGAAATAGCTTGATAGCTAGTTTTGAGGTTGAGGATTGGGAACCTATTTAGCTGGCTTAGCTAAAAAGCAACTTTGTAAAATTGCTAGGTGGCTAGTATTACAGAAGAACAATATTTATTTTATTTATTCATGAAGAAGGAATCAATAGGCTACATGCACTGTAGCTTGATTCATTCATTTGCACACATACCTCCTGCGAATCCTGCCCATCGCCAGCAGCTACTTTTAGAAATGGATCACTAGCCAATTGAATAATGTCTCCGTATCTAGCATTACCCACCTCATATGTATGAACTGCACTCCACACTGTTCTACGGTATCTTAGTCACTTTGAAATTGTGTTTACATATGCATCACCCATTTCATATGTATATACTGTATTGTATTCTATATTACACCACTGACTGTTAAACAGCCGTTCTCCAGCACATCAGAGGCTGCTGCCTATAGACGTAGATTATGAATCACATTCCACTTTAAGGAAATGAAACACTAGCCACTTTAATAATGTCTCTGTATCTGGCATTACTCATCTCACATGTATAAACTGTACCCTATCCTATTCTGCGGTATCTTAGTCACTTTAATCGTTTGTAAATATTGCATCACCCATCTCATATGTATATCCTATACTCTGTACTGTGCCATTGTATCTTAGTCCAATGCCGCTTAGACATACATATTCTTATTAATCCGTTCCTTACTTAGATGTATGTGTATTTTGGCTACATGTTGTCAAACTGTTAGATATTGCCTTGTTAGATATTACTGCGCTGTTGGAGCTAGAAGCACAAGCATTCCGCTACACCCGCAATAACATCTGCTAAACACGTGTCTGTGACCCCCCCCCCCCCCCCCCCCCCAAAAATGGATTTGATTTTGATTTCAAATCAAATCAAACACAGTGTGTGTCACTTGACACTCTCTCCTCCACTGACAACTGTCTGCACGCATATCTTTAGTCCGCGGTGAACCACTTACTTAGGGAGAATAGGGTTCCCCCTCCGCAAAATACCACTGGCAGATCTTTTTTTAATAAATAATTAGGATCAAACAATGGGCTTAAAAATGTATTTTAGTCATTAATTTAACATCTGAAAAATTCAAAAAACAGGACAAATCCGGGCATGATTCCTCTGAAGTGTGTGTGTGTGTCTGTTTGTATATGCATACACATGTTCATATGTGTGTGTGTGTGTGTGTGTGTGTGTGTGTGTGTGTGTGTGTGTGTGTGTGTGTGTGTGTGTGTGTGTGTGTGTGTGTGTGTGTGTGTGTGTGTGTGCGTGTGTCTGTTTGTATATGCATACACATGTTCATATGTGTGTGTGTGTGTGTGTGTGGAAGAGAGTATTGCCATGTTTTTGTTTCTCAACATGTGTCTATACATATATATGCACTATATCTCCCTGCATATGTTTTTTCGACCATTGTTTCCCAACATAGTATTGTGTGCATAGTACTGTACGTGTATTTGAGAGAGAGACAGAGGGAGAGGGAATGAGGCGGAGGGCGGTAGAGGTGCAGAGAGGTCAGCGGGGGCAGCAGAAAGCAAGGCAGAGCAAGAGGGAGTGGGGGGGGGGCTCTCTCTAACTGGTCTGATGGAGCCATGGGCTCTCTGCTAATTGGGTCAGTGCAGCGGCAGGCAGGCAGGGACAAACCCTGGGCTGGAGAACAACACCCAAACGAGCCCAACAAAACCCTGAAAGCTACTTTAGTCTGGGTTGAGCCATATGGCAGAGGAGCAGGACGCAGGCTCACTGAATCTCTTGCTTCGCTTTCATCTGGTGCAGGGAGAGACCGAGAGAGAGAGAGGGAGAGATGGCTCCCCTGACTAATGTAATGCCCCCAAATCACTGGTTGAGCAGGAGAGAGAAAGAGAGAGAGAGAGAGAGCCAGAGGAAACAAACACTCGTTGAGGTAAACACAGGCTCACGCTCTCTCATCTCTATCTCTCTCCCTCGTTCTCGCTCACATAGACTCCCTGAATCTCTGTCTGCCTCTCACTCTCTCTCTCTCACTCTTACTTTCTCTCTCTAACCCCCTCTCGCTGTCTGTTTTTCTCTTTTTCTCTCCCGCCCCCCCCCCATCTCTCTTTCTCTGTCTCTGTCTCTCTCTCTCTCTCCGAGCTTGCCAATAAGTGAGTGATTTATATTCTGATAAGAGATGTTAACTAAACTGCCGCATGCATATTCATACCTGAAGCTGTTGATTAACAGTTGCTATGTTATAGCAGAAAATGTATTTTGTTTTCTTTCGAATGGAACGCGGCACGAAATAGTCAGTCAAGGCCGTTCCACATCTCCACAATGAGATTTACTGCTTTAATTATCCAAAGTAAAATGGCCAAATTATTCATAGGCTGCTTAAAAACCCAGTTGATGGAATTATGCATCACAATTTGTGAATAATCTAATATTTCCTTCAGATTGTGACGGAATAGTTCATTTATTAATAGCCGTACACAAAGTTGAGTCAATACGTCGGTCCTGGGGGGTAGGAGTGCTTTACTTTCAAGAGAATGAACCCCTTATTAAATATGTCAAAGGGAAATGGGTGTGCTCAGCCGTGTGAGTTTGTAAACAAACAGAGGGAGAGAAGGAGAAAAAAAGGGAGAGAGAAAGAAGGGGGGGGCGAAAAGGAGCAAGAGAGAAGGAGAGAGAAAGAAGCGGGGGGCGAAAAGGAGCAAGAGAGAAGGAGGAGAAAGAAGGGGGGGCGAAAAGGAGCAAGAGAGAAGGAGAGAGAAAGAAGGGGGGGCGAGAAGGAGCAAGAGAGAAGGAGAGAGAAAGAAGGGGGGGGCGAGAAGGAGCAAGAGAGAAGGAGAGAGAAAGAAGGGGGGCGAGAAGGAGCAAGAGAGAAGGAGAGAGAAAGAAGGGGGCGAGAAGGAGCAAGAGAGAAGGAGAGAGAAAGAAGGGGGGGCGAGAAGGAGCAAGAGAGAAGGAGAGAGAAAGAAGGGGGGGCGAGAAGGAGCAAGAGAGAAGGAGAGAGAAAGAAGGGGGGGCGAGAAGGAGCAAGAGAGAAGGAGAGAGAAAGAAGGGGGGCGAGAAGGAGCAAGAGAGAAGGAGAGAGAAAGAAGGGGGGGCGAGAAGGAGCAAGAGAGAAGGAGAGAGAAAGAAGGGGGGGGCGAGAAGGAGCAAGAGAGAAGGAGAGAGAAAGAAGGGGGGCGAGAAGGAGCAAGAGAGAAGGAGAGAGCTGCTTACAGTGTTAAACACACTGGCCCCTGGGTAACGGATGAAATATTTAAGGCAGTGTTTATTAGCAGGATGAAAGACAAAGGGCTTCTTCCCTTTGACTTGTGCACATTGACACTTGGCACATAACAAACACAACCAGATCGGGTCTTGATCCATAATGGATGACTATCCCACTTTCAAAAAGAGCATTATTAAAGAATGAAAGAAAAGAGAGGAGAAGGGAGATGCTTTCTCCTCTGTAAATAAATATGAACATTTTGTTGACAGCATCGATGACACAAAAGTTTGGTTTAAATAACTACACCAGTCAAACACAGGCACAAGTGTGATAGTATCAATTGCACGTCAGTATGATATCGCTAAAATAACATTGGCGGAATCGCCAGTGGAAGTAGCCGCTACTAAAGATGACCCATGTTGAAAATGAAAATGGAACTTTGATTTTGAAACGCAGGCTAACTCGCTACACCTTCTATACTCTCCCCATCAGCCAAACATGTACTGTACCCAACATCAGAAGTGCCTGGGAGAGCTGACAGTAAGTATTAATACAATTCTTAATATCACTCCTTCCTCAGTGACAGTTGTCTTTCATAGGAGCCAGAGGCCTGGGTGACGTTTAATGTTGTTAGCAGTTTAACCCTTAACCTCTGTCCTTGAGTCCCTGTCATGTCCGAGTGGCAACCCGAATAAGCACTTTTGACATGGGGGCTCCCGACCTGCGGCCCCTGCCTCTGCTGACAGATCCACACAAAGGGCCCCTCCACCATTGATTTCCCTTTGCTGTTATGCAAATGAGAGGGCCTCGCAGTCTCTGCCCGGCGCTCAGAGGAAGGTGGGGGTAACAGAGAGGAGCCACCTTCAAAAGTTTGTATTTGTCACAGTCCTTTTCATCCTTACCTCCTCTCATGACTGTTTCTCCCTCCTAGCTGGGGATTAAATGCTCCATAACACAGACAAAAGCATGCGAAGCACAAACACACACACACACACACACACACACACAGAGACACACGAATGGATGAGCCACACACGCTTACACCCACTCGCACATACGTACACACATGATAATGATACACTCGTGTTTCATCTCACATTCTTTCGGACCCACGCTCAGTCATTGGACACAAAAGCGCTCCCCGTAGTTGTGGTTGATATGTTACCCTGCCTAATGCCTCTACCGGCTGTGTGTTTGTGTGTCCCTGGGGAATCCAGGCTTGGCTGGTGTGGTGACCTGATAACATCTGAAAATAACTGATGGCTTTGCCCACATGCTTGCAGCCCTGCTCCAGAGCTGCAGGACCCCCACGGCTGTCCTCCCAGGGCCTGTCACCCTCGCACTTTTCAACACCTCCACGACACCCGCTTAATACAAATTCCAGTGGTGGAAATCCAAACACACTCTGTGTTTTTTTTTCTTTAAGTATACCTCCAGGACAATTTCTCATGATGTTTGAAGTAAAAGCACTGTACCAGTCGTGTAACCATCTGCAATAGGCTTGGAAATGGATGAACCATGAAGACCCTGGAGTCGTTTTGAACTTGAGTGTCTCTCATCAACCTCCTTAACCAGAGCTAAAAGAACTAGCTATGCTATTTGAAGAAATTAACCACACGAAAGAACTTGACAGGTAGCTGTCTAAGTGTGTTGTACATTTCCGCAAAATATTTTCCAAAAGGATTTGATCGTTTCAAGCCAGAAGAGGTTTTGCCTGAAAATGAGATTTGAGTTATCGAGGCTTTCTTATACAGTTGACTTGCTTTTCTTTCCAGCTTTTAAAAACTCCTGTAAATGATGGTGTTTCGAAAGAGACAAGAGAAGAAGAAAAAATCTGTAAAAACACGAGTTGGAGGCTGTTGCTCTTGAAATATTTCACCGTAGCCCTGACCTTCAGATGACATGGGGTTATCAAGGCATCAGAACATGCAGTCCAGGGACTGTAAGACATGACATAAAACAAATGAGGGAGACTGTTTATGCAAGCCTGATGTGGTGATGAAGTTCTCTTGTTTTTTTCCCACCCAGTTGTTCAGAAACTCCTTCGCATTCCATTTACATATAGTTACAAAAACCCTTGAGAGAGTTGGAGTGAGAGAGAAGGGGGCGATTGGAGGGCTCTTACAGTCAACTTGTGTGCGTTGTTAGTCTGAGAGTTCTGCTGAACCAGCATCCCCAGGGTTTAGATAACTCTCTCACATACACACACACACACAGAACCCTGGACCATGTGTGTGCGTGTATGTGTGCGTGCGTGTGTATATACGTGGATGCGTGTGAATGTGTGTGCTTGTGTATCGTAACACAAAGCCTTGGAACCATGACATTTCACACCACATACCAATGTGCTTGTGCTGTGTGTCGTCTTCCCCAAATTCTCACGGCACCAGAATGCGAGAGAGAGAAAATGAGAGAGAAGGAACTTGGGGAAAAAGAATGCATCACAGCCAGTGAGGAGATGGACGTGATCCACTCAGAAGGAGGAAAAATAAACAAGAACAGAATGGTGGGGGGGGGTTACTAAAAACAGAAAAGACGTGTTTCCATCCCTTTCCCAGCTGTTTTCCCATGGAAAAGGACAGGTTGTCATACAGCGTGTTACAGATGATGGAATTGTCGGGATCTGGAATTGACAACTTGTGTCTGCTTAGCTACGTAAGTTAATGACCCAAATTAGCCTACTCCTTACTGTGAACAGTCAATGAACAATTAGCACAGCTAAAGACGTTTCTCATTTAGTCCTGTTTGGGCAAAGGCATTTAGTCCTGGTTGGGCCGAATACAATAAATTGTATTATATACAGTGTTTTCAGAAGGTATTCACACCCCTTGACTTTTTCCACATTTTGTCACGTTACAGCCTTATTCTAAAATGTACATAAAAAAATATCCTCACCAATCTACACGCAATACCCCGTAATGAAGAAACAAAAACAGGTTTTTATAAATATTTACAAATGTATTCAAAATAAGTATTCAGACCCTTTGCTATGAGACTCGAAATTGAGTTCAGCTGCTTCCTGTTTCCATCGATCATCCTTGAGATGTTACTACAACTTGATTAGAGTCCACATATGGTAAATTCAATTGACATGATTTGGGAAGGCACATACCTGTCTACATAAGATCCCACAATTGACAGTGTATGTCGGAGTAAAAACCAAGCCATATGAGGTTAAAGGAGCTGTCCGAGACAGGATTGTGTCGGGGCACAGATCTGGGGAAGGGTACCAAAAAATTTCTGCAGCATTGAAGGTCCCCAAGAACACAAAGACCTCCATCATTCTTAAATGGAAGAAGTTTGGAACCACCAAGAATCTTACTAGCCCTGGCCTCCCGGCCAAACTGAGCAATAGGGGTAGAAGGGCCTTGGTCAGCGAGGTGATCAAGAACCCAATGGTCACTCTGACAGGGCTCTAGAGTTCCTCTGTGGAGATGGGAGAAACTTCCAGAAGGACAACCATCTGTGTAGCACTCCACCAACCAGGCTTTTATGGTAGAGTGGCCAGACGGAAGTCACTCTTCAGTAAAAGGCACATGACAGCCCGTTTGGAGTTTGCCAAAAGGCACCTAAAAGACTCTCAGACCATGAGAAACAAGATATATATATATACACTCTCGAAACATAGGTTTTAAATCTCAATGAGCCCTTCCTGGTTAAATAAAGGTTTAATAAAATAATAATAATAACAGTGCCAGTCAAAGGTTTGGACACCACCTACTCATTCAAGGGTTTTCTTTCCTTTTACTGTTTTCTTTATTGTAGAATAATAGTGAAGACATCAAAACTATTAAATAACACTTACGGAATCATTTAGTAACCAAAAAACTGTTAAACAAATCAAAATATATTTTTAGATTCTTCAAAGTAGCCACCCTTTGCCTTGATGAGAGCTTTGCACACTCTTGGCATTCTCTCATCCAGCTTCATTGGGTAGTCACCTGGAATGCATTTCAATTACATTGTTAAAAGTTAATTTGTGGAATTCCTTTCCTTCTTAAGGCGTTTGAGCCAATCAAATGTGTTGTGACAAGGTAGGGGTGGTATACAGAAGATAACCATATTTGTAAAAGACCAACTTTAAGACGTGAAGGTCAGTCAATATTTCAAGAACTTTTAAAGTTTCTTCAAGTGCAGTTACCTCTGCTGCAGAGGATAAGTTCACTAGAGTTAACTGCACCTCAGATTGCAGCCCAAACAAATGCTTCACAGAGTTCAAGTAACAGACACATCTCAACATCAACTGTTCAGACTGCGAGAATCTGGCCTTCATGGTCAAATTGCTGCAAAGAAACCACTACTTAAGGACACCAATAAGAAGAAGAGACTTGCTTGGGCCTAGAAACACGAGCAATGGACATTAGACTGGTGTAAATCTGTCCATTGGTCTGATGAATCCAAATTTGAGATTTTTGGTTACAACTGCCGTGTCTTTGTGAGACGCAGAGTAGGTGAACGGATGATCTCCGCGTGTTTGGTTCCCACCTTGAAGCATGGAGGAGGAGGTGTGATGGTGTGGTGGTGCTTTTCTGGTGACAAATTCAAGGCACACTTAACCAGCATGGCTACCACAGCATTCTGCAACGGCACGCCATCCCATCTGGTTTGCGCTTATTGAGACAATCACACCTCCAGGTTGTGTAAGGGCTATTTGACCAAGACGGAGAGTGATGGAATGCTGCATCAGATGACCTGGCCTCCACAATCCCCCAATCTCAACCCCATGGAGATGGCTTGGACCGCAGAGTGAAGGAAAAGTAGCCAACAAGTGCTCAGCATATGTGGGAACTCCTTCAAGACTGTTGGAAAAGCATTCCTCATGAAGCTGATTGAGATAATGCCACAAGTGTAGAAAGCTGTCATCATGGCAAAGAGTGGCTATTTTAAAGAATCTAAAATCTAAAAATGTTTGGTTAGAACATGATTCCATGTGTTTTATTTCATCGTTTTGATGACTTCACAATGTAGAAAATAGTAAAAAAATATATATAAAGAAAACCCCTTGAATGAGTATGTCCAAACTTTTGACTGGTACTGTATATATTGTATGTAAATAGCACTATATACATCATAACTGTAGCAGTGACGAAGAAATAAAATGTCCATTGGGTGGAGACAAATGAAATACTGTTTGGGGGGTGTGGGGGGATATGACCATAGGTAGAGTAGTATGTAAGGTAAGTGACCGTTGAGGGGTTGTGGCGGGGGAAATGTCCATATGGGGAATAGAGGGGGGGGGGGGTCCATTGGGGAGTAGAAGGGGGAGGGGACAGCAGGTAGCTGACTCGTGGTGGCTATTCAGCAGCCTGATGGTCTGAGGGTAGAAACTATTGGCCAGTCTTCCAAGTTTTGCCATACTGCCTGCTTCTGTGTGATTGAAGCGGGGAGAACAGGACATGGCTTGGGTGGCTGGGGTCCCTGTTGATCTTCTTGGCCTTCCAGCGACATCTGGTGTTGTCGGTCAAATCAAATCACAATTTATTGGTCACATACACATTTTTAGCAGATGTTATTGCGGGTAAAGTAGTTCGTAAACATTATTAAATCGACCAGTGTTATTGACCGTCTCCACTGTGGCCTTGTTGATGAGACAGTCAATATCTTCAATTTCCTCAGAGTACAAACACTAAGCCTGAGCTCTAACATCAACAAAGTGATAGAGCAATTCTCTTGGTAGGACTTCACTTAACTTGGTAGCTTGTTGAAGTGCGTGTACACACGCTTATATCCTTGGGATTTGAGAGGAGTTGTATGTCTTTCTAACCTCAATGCAGATGTGTGTCAGGGTATCTCCTGTAGTAAATGGCCCTCATGTTGAATTCTGGGTTTCCATCCTCCTTGAACACACATACTCACATCAAGCAAAAACTGTTTTTATTTTATTTTTGCTGTCACGCCCTGACCTTAGAGATCCTTATTTATTCTCTGTGTTTGGTTAGGTCAGGGTGTGACTCGGGTGGGAAAATTGATGTTTTCTATTTCTTTGTTGTTTTGCAGAGTGTGGTTCCCAATCAGAGGCAGCTGTCTATCGTTGTCTCTGATTGGGGATAACTTGGGATTTTCCGTTTGGGTTTTGTGGGGTGTTTTTTTCTGTTTAGTGTTTTTCCTGACAGAACTGTGCGCTTTCGTTTTCTCCTTTTGTCATTATTTGAGTGTTTTTTGAACATTTAATCATGAATACTTTTTACACGCTGCGCTTTGGACTCATTCCGAACACAGCCATTACATTTGCAAATGTATTAAAAATAGAAAACTAAAAAATTACATTTTGGCAGCGATTACATCCTCAAGTCTTCTTGGGTATGACGCTACAAGCTTGGCTCAACTGTATTTGGGGAGTTTCTCTCATTCTTCACCTGAGATCCTCTGAGGCTTGTGGGGTTAGATGCAGAGCGTCGCTGCACAGCTATTTTCAGGTCTCTTCAGAGATGTTTGATCGAGCTCTGGTTGAGCCACTCAAGGACATTCAGAGACTTGTCCCAAAGCCAATCCTGCGTCTTGGCCATGTGCTTAGGGTCATTGTCCTGTTGAAAAGTCCTTTCACCAAGTTTGAGGTTCTCTGGAGCAGGTTTTCATCAAGGATCTCTCTGTACTTGGCATTCAGGCCAAAGAGTTCAATCTTTGTTTCAGCAGACTAGACAATCTTGTTTTTCATGGTCTGAGAGTCCTTTAGGTGCCTTTTTGGCAAACTCCAAGCGGACTGTCATATGCCTTTTACTGATGAGTGGCTTCCGTCTGGCCACTCTACCATAAAGGCCTGATTAGTGGAGTGCTGCAGAGATGGTTGTTCTTCAGGAAGGTTCTCCCATCTCCACAGAGGATGTCTGGAGCCCTGTCAGAGTAGCCATCGGGTTCTTTGTCACCTCCCTGACCAAGGCCCTTCTCCCACGATTGCTCAGTTTGGCTGGGAGGCCAGCTCTAGGAAGAATCTTTGTGGTTCCAAACTTCTTCCATTTAAGAATGATGGAGGCCACTGTGTTGTTGGGGGCTTTCAATCCAACGTTTTGGTACCCTTTCCCAGATCTGTGCCTTGACACAATCCTGTCTCGGAGCTCTACGGACAATTCCTTCGACCACATGGCTTGATTTTTGTTCTGTCAACTGTGGGACCTTACATAGACAGGTGTGTGCCTTTCCAAATCATGTCCAATTAATTGAATTTACCACAGGTGGACTCCAGTCAAGTTGTAGATACATCTGAAAGGATGATCAAAGGAAACATACTTATGAATACTTATGTAAATAAGGTATATTTTGTTTTTGATTTGCAATACATTTGCAAAACAAATCTAAAAACCTTTTTTTGTCTTGTCATTATAGGGTCCTGTGTGTAGATTTATGAGGGGGGGGGGGGAATGAAATGTATTCAATTTTAGAATAAGGCTAACAAAATGTAGATAAGGGGAATGGGTCTGACTCTGAATACTTTCCGAATGCAAAGTATAGCCTTGATTTCACTGGATAGATGGAAATCAAGGTTGGGACAGAATAAGGTCAGATTTGATCAGTTGTTGCAGGTAGGCTCTTAGAAAGAAAAGAGTGTACTGTAGCACCATGTATTGTAGCACCATTTGTCCCTGTAGGAGAACACCCTGAAAATAAGCTCCAGATAGAACCCTTTTCGGTTCCAAATAGAGCCTTGTTTCCTATTTGAACCTGTTAAAAATCATAAATGGTTTGAAATGAGTCGTATAAATGGGACATTTGTCATTTCAAAAGTTTGGAACACTAATACCATATACCAATAACATACTAAATTCAACAGGTTTTTGATCCAAATCAAATCAAATCAAATGTTATTTGTCACATGCGCTGAATACAACAGGTGTAGACCGTAGAGTGAAATGCTTACTCACAAGCCCTTATTAACCAACAACGCAGTTTTAAGAGAAATACCTAAAAAAAACAAGAAATAAAATAACTAATAATTAAAGAGCAGCAGTAAAATAACAATAGCGAGGCTATATACAGGGGGTTCCGGTCCAGAGTCAATGTGCAGGTTAGTCGAGGTAATTGAGTTAATATATATACATGTGGGTAGAGTTATTAAAGTGACGTATGCATAGATAATAACAGAGAGTAGCAGCAGTGTAAAAGAGAGGGGGGGGGGGCAATGCAAGTAGTCTGGGTAGCCATTTGATTAGATGTTCAGCAGTCTTATGGCTTGGGGTTAGAAGCTGTTTCCAAGCCTTTTGAACCTACACTTGGTTCTCCAGCACTGCTTCACATCTGGTAGCAGAGATAACAGTCTATGACTAGGGTGGCTGTAGTCTTTGACAATGTTTTGGGCCTTCCTCTGACACTGCCTGGTATAGAAGGAAGGAAGCTTGGCCCCAGTGATGTACTGGGCCGTACGTACTACCCTCTGTAGTGCCTTGATGCAACCAGTCAGGATGCTCTCGATGGTGCAGCTGTAGAACCTGTAGCTGTGCAGCTGTAGAACCTTTTGAGGATCTGAGGACCCATGCCAAATATTTTCAGTCTCCTGAGGGGGAATAGGTTTTGTCATGCCCTCTTCATGACTGTCTTGGTGTGCTTGGACCATGTTAGTTTGTTGGTGATGTGGATACCAAGGAACTTGAAACTCTCAACCTGCTCCACTACAGCCCCGTCAATGAGAATGGGGGCGTGCTAGGCCCTCCTTTTCCTGTAGGCCACAATCATCTCCTTAGTCTTGATCACGGTGAGGGAGAGGTTGTTGTCCTGGCACCACACGGCCAGGTCTCTGACCTCCTCCCTATATGCTGTCTCGTCGTTATTGGTGATCAGGCCTACCACTACTGTGTATTTGGCAAACTTAATGATGGTTTTGGAGTCGTGCCTGGCCGTGCAGTCATGAGTGAACAGGGAGTGTAGGAGGGGACTGAGCACACACCAATGAGGGGCCCCCGTGTTGAGGATCAGCGTGGCGGATGTGTTGTTACCTACCTTTACTACCTGGGTGTGGCCTGTCAGGAAGTCCACGATCCAGTTGCAGAGGTAGGTGTTTAGTCCCAGGGTCCTTAGCTTAGTGATGAGCTTTGAGGGCACTATAGTGTTGAAAGCTGAGCTGTAGTCAATGAATATCACTCCCACTCCAATGTGGAGTGAAATAGAGATGACATCATCTGTGGATCTGTTGTAGCGGTATGCAAGTTGGAGTGGGTCTAGGGTTTCGGGGATAATGGTGTTGATGTGTGCCATGACCAGCCTTTCAAAGCACTTCATGAACACAAATGTGAGTGCTATAGGTCGGTAGTCATTTAGGCAGGTTACCTTAGTGTTCTTGGGCACAGGGACTTTGGTGGTCTGCTTGAAACATGTTGGTATTACAGACTCAGACAGAAAGAGGTTGAAAATGTCAGTGAAGACACTTTCCAGTTGGTCAGCGCATGCTCGGAGTACATATACTGGTAATCCGTCTGGCCCTGCGGCCTTGTAATGTTGACCTGATTAAAAGTCTTACATCGGCTGCAGAGAGCGTGATCAGACATTTGTCTGGAACAGCTGGTGCTCTCATGCATGTTTCAGTGTTACTTGCCTCAAAGCTAGCACATAAGTTCCTTAGCTCATCTGGTAGGCTCATGTCACTGGGCAGCTCTCGTCTGTGCTTCCCTTTGTAGTCCGTAATAGCTTGCAAGCCCTGCCACAACCGACGAGCGTCGGAGCCTGTGTAGTATGATTCGATCTTAGTCCTGTATTGATGCTTAGCCTGTTTGATGGTTTGTCAGAGGGCTTAGTGGGACTTCTTATAAGCTTCCAGGTTAGTGTCCCGCTCCTTGAAAGAGGCAGCTCTACCTTTTAGCTCAGTGCTGATGTTGCCTGTAATCCATGACTTCTGGTTGGGGTATGTACGTACAGTCACTGTGGGGACGACTTCATCAATGCACTTATTGATGAAGCAGGTGACTGATGTGGTGTACTCCTCAATTTCATCGGAAGAGTCCCGGAACATATTCCAGTCTGTACTAGCAAAACAGTCCTGTAGCTCAGCATGTGCATCATCTGACCACTTTTTTTTTGACCGAGTCACTGGTGCTTCCTGGTTTTATTTTTGCTTGTAAGCAGGAATTAGGAGGATAGAATTATGGTCAGATTTGCCAAATGGAGGGCGAGGGAGAGCTTTGTACATGTCTCTGTGGGTGGAGTAAAGGTGGTCTAGAGTTTTTCCCCTCTGGTTGCATATTTAACATGCTGATAGAAATTCGGTAAAAAATATTTATGTTTTCCTGCATTAAATTCCCTGGCCACTAGGAGTGCCACCTCTGGATGAGCGTTTTCCTGTTTGCTTATGGCAGTATGCAGCTTATTACCTTGGTATCAAGGTCTTTGAACTGATATATAAAAACAACAATTGACACATCAATTTGTTTGTTTCAATGTAAGCTATTATATACTGTACTTTTGTCTTTTGCAGACTCTGCCATGAGGAAACAGAATCAATAGGACATATTTTCTGGTACAGCCATCGGTGGCTGACTTTCGGAGTCAGGTCCAGAAAATGGTTGTTATGTCATAATATCAGGGTTCAGATGAACCTTTAAACTGTATTGTTAGGGGATCTGAAAAACCACGATCAATCAGTGGGACATATCATTATACTCTTGGGCAAAAGTATTTCTTTTTAGGCCATTATCTGTAGAAATGCTACAAATAAAGGAGTTTCAGGACCGTCGTAAGACGTCGTAGTAAAATGGAATTATTCTGGGAAAGATGGGTTGACCTGTGGGTTTGTAGTTAAGATCAGAATGAGTGGTGGATTTGCCACTGTAGGTGAGAATTCTGCGGTTGAAGAAAGAGGAAATGTGAAAAATACTGTATATATAATTATTATCATTACAGGTTCCGTAGCTGTGAGCAAAATAGCTGTAAGTTGGAGTAGAAGTATTGTGGTCCATTAGTTTACTCCGATTAGGGAAGGGATGATAGGGTAAGGGATAAAGAAAGTGTAGAAAAAATATAATTATAATAATTTCCAACATTTGCTGAGCATATGGACACCAACACTGTGTTTCCCATCTGCAAGACTGTGCCTTCTCCCTCTGTTGCCTATGTGTAAATGTACAGTACCCTTCCCTGAGGCATGTGGCGATTAGAAGACAACGGCAGCTAAAATCAATGGTTAACCATTCAAAGGTAGAAGGACTGGATAGGTTTCCAAGTTGTTTACACCTTTCCAATCATCTGAGATCAGTGACTACGAGTTGATCGAGACCAGGAAATCAAGCTATTTTGGGAGACACTGACTCGACTCAGCCTTGAAGGTTTTGGCCGTTGGCTTGTACTGTGTGTGTCTTCTGTATTATAGCTGCCTGTCAGGTAGGACCTTGAGAGAACTCTGTTTGGTGTTTATGGCTTCTCTCTTTGAATTTCAATTTATCTCTCCATTGAAAAGCTGCAGGGAGAATAATCCCCTTTGAATAAGGAGAGACTCAGGTGAACTAAACCTGAACCCTGTCTGTGATGGCTTTATCGAGAGGTGTTTCTTTTTCTTCCAGCCACCATCAAAAGTTCAAGAGGCAGGGTGTTTTGTATTCACGGAGGAGAGAACCTTTGAAACCCTCTGGATGAAAGAGGCGCACAGTGTCAATCTTAAAGGTAAAGGAAAGGGAGGAGGAGGAGGGCTACTAAGGGTACAGGGTATACAGGAGGAGGAAGAAAAAAGGATGAAAGTATACACTTCCGTAGGGGGGCTTAATTGTTGGGGCCAACAGGTGTGGTCAAAAGTGCACACTTCTTCAGGAATGACTTGAAATGGGTAAGGCTTCCTTTTGCGGAAGCGAAAGGCAAATTGCTTACTTGGACAGCAGTGGGTCAGAAAGTGCATACTTCCTCTGGTCATGTTTGTTTTCATGGATGAATGTGTTACAGGTAGGTCTAGCTGTACACGTCTGCATTGGGGTGGCTTATAAATCTTCCTCCCAACTGGTACCATATTCCCTACATAAGCGCACTACTTTTTGATCAGAGCGATATGGGCTATAGTGCCCGTAGGACACTATATAGGGTGCCATTTGGGACACAGGGATACTGTATAACCCTCCACGTTGTCAGATACGGTAGGCTTAGAGAAGTGTCTGGGATGCCATTGAGTTTGGCAGGGAACCATTCAGTTGAATTCCCTGCTGATTGAGTTAATACTGTGTGTTTCCATACATTGTGTTTTGATTGTCTTACTCCCATGTCATAATTTTTTGGGGAAAAGCCTAAAGTGGTAACTGATATAATTATGAGAAGAGGAATATCTCGATTAGTTCATCCTTGTAATCAGAGAGTTTGTGTAAATGAACACCTTTCGGGAACGTTCTTTAACGTTTTTTTAAAGATTTTCTTTAGCAAAACATTATTGTTCCATTTTCTACCCCAATTACAAAATGCATTCGGATTACAATATAAACCACTTTAAAGGCCCTGTGCAGTCAAAATGTGTTTTATATACAGTACAAGTCAAAAGCTTGGACACGGCTACTCATTCAAGGGTTTTTCTCTATTTTACTATTTTCTACATTGTAAAATAATAGTGAAGACATCAAAACTATGAAATAGCACATGGAATCATGTTAAAAAAAAGTGTTATTTGAGATTCTTGAAAGTAGAAACCCTTTGCCGTGATGACAGCTTTGCACAATTGTGGCATTCTCTCAACCTCCTTCATGAGGTAGTCACATGAAATGTATTGAAATGAACAGGAGTGCCTTGTTAAAAGTTAACTCGTGGAATTTCTTTCCTTCTTATAATGCGTTTGAGCCAATCAGTCGTGTTGTGACAAGGTAGGGGTGGTATACAGAAGATAGCACTATTCCATATTATGTCAAGAACAGCTCAAATAAACAAAGAGAAAAGGCAGTCCATCATTACTTTAAGACATGACAAAAACCATCAAGCGCTATGATGAAACTGGCTCTCATGAGGACTGCCACAGGAAAGGAAGACACAGAGTTACCTCTGCTGCAGAGGATACGTTCATTGGCGTTAACAGCACCTCAGATTGCAGCCCAAATAAATGCTTCACAGAGTTCAAGTAACAGACACATCTCAACATCATCTGTTCAGAGGAGACTGCGTGAATCAGGCCTTCATGGTCAAATTAATGCAAATAAACCACTACTAAAGGACACCAATAGAAGAAAAGACTTGCTTGGGCCAAGAAACACGAGCAATGGACATTAGACCGGTGGAAATCTATCCTTTGGTCTGATGAGTCCAAATTTAAGAATTTTGGTTCCAACCGCCTTGTCTTTGTGAGACGCAGAGCAGGTTAACAGATGATCTCCGCGTGTGTGGTTCCCACCGTGAAGCTTGGATGAGGAGATGTGATGGTGTGGGGGTGCTTTGCTGGTGACACTGTCTGTGATTTATTTAGTATCCAAGGCACACTTAACCAGCATGGCTACAACATTATACTCCATCCCCTCTGGTTGGTGTTTAGTGGGACTATCATTTGTTTTTCAACTGGACAATGACCCAACACACCTCCAGGCTGTGTAAGGGCTATTTGACCAAGAAGGAGAGTGATGGAGTGGTGCATCAGATGACCGGCCTACACAATCACCCGACCTCAACACAATTGAGATGGGATGAGTTGGACCGCAGAGTGAAGGAAAAGCAGCCAATAAGTGCTCAGCATATGTGGGAACTCCTACAAGACTGTTGGAAAAGCATTCCTCGTGAAGCTGGTTGAGAGAATGCCAGAGTGTGCAAAGCTGTCATCATGGCAAGGGTGGGTACTTTGAAGAATCTAAAATCTCAAATATATTTTGAATTGTTTATCACCTTTTTGGTTACTACATGATGTAGTAAACAAATATGTCATCCATATGTGTTATGTTAACGTTTTGATGTCTTCACTATTAGTCTACAATGTAGAAAATAGTTTTTAAAAAATAAGAAAAACACTTGAATGAGTAGGTGTGTGCAACCTTTTGACTGGTACTTTATATTTCCACACAATAAGGTAGGTATAATACTGTGAAAATGACGATAATGCCATTTTAGTGTAAGAGCTGTTTGAAAAGACCGCCTGAAAGTTAAACCTGTTTTGTATTGAGTGAGATTGTACACTGAGTGTCAAAAACATTCGGAACACCTTCCTAAAATTGTGTTGTACCCCCTTTTGCCCTCAAAACAGCCTCAATTCGTCAGGGCATGGACTCTACAAGGTGTCGACATGTTGACTCCAATGCTTTACACAATTATGTCAAGTTGGCTGACGTCCTTTTGGTGGTGGAGCAACCTTGATTCACACAGAGAACTGTGGAGCATGAAAAAACCATGCAGCGTTGCAGTTCTTGTCACACTCAAACTAGTGCGCCTGGCACCTACTACCATGCCCCATTCAAAGGCACTTCAATATTTTGTCTTGCCCATTCCACCTGGAAATGGCACAAATATACAATCCATGTCTGAATGGTCTCATGGCTTAAAAATCCTTATTTAATAAGCTGTCTCCTCCCCTTCATCTACACTGACTGAAGTGGATTTAACAGGTGACATCATTAAGGGATCATAGCTTTCACCTGGATTCACCTGGTCATGGAAAGAGCAGGTGTTCCTAATATTTTGTACACTCATAACTCACATAACTCACAAATAAAACTATGATCTGTGAATATATAAACATATTTTGTAAATTAAAACATAATCAGTAAATATGCTTCACAAATTAAACCTGTGAATATGTAAAAAAAAACATCCACCTTAAATCACAAATAAATTGATCTGTAAATATATTCTTCATAGCTCACAAATTAAACAAAAATTTGAATTAATGTGGAATGATTTGTGAAATGTGAAACATTTACTACTGTGGGATGTGCATTTGCACATTTAAAAAGTGCTTGTGGGTCTGTATTCTGTGTTTACAGATGATATATTTTTTTATTCCGCCTGTCAACTCATTACAATCCACAAATGTGTCTTCAGATGAGCGTCGGACATTTATTCATTCAACAAATTATGTTAAAATATTCAATAAATGACATTCAAACGAATGTTAAATTCCACCATTGGGGCTACTGTAACTAGCTAGCTTGTCTAGTGGGCCAATGTTGGACACTACAGTTAGCTAGCAGGCGATCTCGTCAGCTTTGTTCATTTCAGAATGTGCCAATGATGAAGAACCGCTCAGTTTTAAAATCCTGCATTAGGGATCTGGCTTGAGAAATTTTGCAAATAGTATTTGTCTATCTCTTGTCTTTCAGGGACAAAACAAAGCAATCGATGCTTTGGCAGGACAACACACACTTTCCCAATTGGTGTGGTTATAAGAAAATGTAACATTGTCTGGTGAAAAACATTAGAAATTCAGCTTGCTAGCTTAGCTAGCCAAATCATTTTTATTTGCATCCTTAGCCACGTTTATCTTATGTTGTTTCCTAGTCAAAACATGTTCTCTGTGGCTGATTACTTTGGGTTTCCCTCCCTCTAGTCTCTGTTTGTGTTGCACGATTGGATTGAGGGGCTGGGCAATGTTACCAGTTAAATAAAAGGCCAAGTTATTTTATTCATACTGTCAAGCCTTTTATCAGTACAAATGATTAACCTGACAATAATAACACGATGGTGTAATTGTGTAACAATGCACAGGCCATGTTATGAGGATATTTCCCAGATAACCTGATAATTGTTATGGAGAAAATGTTTTCAAGTGTGAAATTACCTATTAAACGTACACCTGTGACAACTTGATCAAGCTTATGAATATGTCAAATTGCACATTGAAATGCATAAAACAGTACATGCTCTGATCCACACACATTGACACGCCATGCCATCCTTCACTCACACACACTGAAAAGGAGGTAGCAAGTCATCAGGAACAGCAACCGGGACTTGGGTTCCAGCATGTGGTCCTCTTGCCTCCTTTAATTGAGTGACTCCTGTTCCAAATGTCTTGTTCGGTGTAACAAGTGGTGTGTGCCGCCCAGTTGACATCTAACTCAATATTATTATTCTATTCCTACTGCTCCCACGGACCGGTCCAATCTGAGTCAACCTAGAACCAGGACCACGCTTAGCCTGTTCTACCGCTGACCAGCTGCTTTTAGGACCTGATTGGAACTTCCCACTATTCAAGCTCCCATTTTTTTTCAGGACATTCCTGAATTGTTTGATCTGACTACTGACTTGGCCAAGGACCTATTGCAGAGCTTCCCAACCTCGGTCCTGGGGACTCCAACGGGTGGACGCTTTGGGGTTTTGCCCAGGGCACAACTACACAGCTGATTCAAATGATAACTAATAACGCTTTGATTATTATTTTACACAATGAGCAAAATATCCCTTAAAGGTTATACACCGGACCACACTACTGACATCTTATCATATTCTTTAGGTCAGCTTTTCCAAAAGGATTTTGGATCAGCTATGTATTTGAAATAGATTCCCAGCGTGTGTATTTGGGAATGGGTGACCTGGTGTGTCAATGTGTGTGAATTGGTGCATGTATTCTTTCCGCATTTCAATGTGCCATCATTACGCAGTTTTACATATTCATGAACTTGATCAAGTTGTCACAGGTTTGCTTTTAATTGGTCATTTCATACTTCAAAACATTTTCTCCATAACAATTATCAGATTATGTTGAACCTATGACATGACCTGCACATTGTGTTTACGGTATGAGAAGAATGTATGTGTCTTTTATTTATCACAATACAGAGACAAGAGGGAGGGAGAGAACTGACAGTAACCAGACACTGAGCACATGTATTGACTAGGAAACAACATTTTGATAAATGTAGCTAAGGATGCATAACACATGATTTGGCTAGCTAGCAAGCAAGCATAGATGAAACATAAAACAGTTATCTGAATTTATGTTTGTTTTTTTAATCAGATAACGTTACAATTTCTTACCTCCACAACAGCCAGGAAATAGTGCTCTGTCCTGCCGAAGCATCAATTGCTGTGTTAAGTCCCTGAAAGAAAACAGATTGAAAAACATGATTTCCAACATTTCTCATTAGTTGGCTAGCCAGATCACCAATTCTGGATTTTTAGAACTGAGCGGTTCTTCATAATTGACACATTCCTGAATCAACAAAGCTGATGAGATTGCCCGCCAGCTAACTTGGCTAGGGGGCTGATGTTGAAAGGACACACTTGGCATGGCATGCCCCAATGGTTGAATTTAACATATATATGAAAGTCATTTGTTGAACATTTTAACATAATTTGTTAAATAAATCAAATGAAGTTGTTCTTCATTTTTCTAGCCAGAAAGTCTTCTCCAAAGAAGGAGATGCTTTGCTTCACGCTGCGCATCACGTGACACAAACATTATCCCAATGAATGGAGATAGGTGGCAGAAAAACATGTATAGACATCTGTAACCATGGAATACAGATCCACAAGCACTTTTCTTTTTTTTACAGATCATCAATTTTTTTTGTGGGTTATGGTGAATATTTGTGAAATATTTGTTTACATATTTACGGATTATGGCTTTATTTACTAAATACTTCAATATATTCACAGATCCTAGTTTTATTTGTGAGTTATGTTTAATATAAACACGGATCGTGGCAGACACATTTACCAAATAAAGAAGCAAATCTCACCACATAGTTTTTTCCTTCCATGTTGACCACCATGTGATGAATTAATTATTAAAAACCGGGTAGTTTGGATACTGGATGCTGATTGGCTAAAAAAGCATTTAGCCGTGTGTATTTGTGACCGTATACCATGACTATGATGTATACAGAAGGACACCGAATTCACAACGAGTAACAATGTGTCTTTCAGCGTAATGAAAAAGTTGAGGAAAGAGGGGTGCGACAAAGCTGCCCACCAGTGAATGGATACATATGGTATATAACTGTTAGCTAGCTAGTTAAATCATTTTAATGTACCCAGAAAATATAAGCTGTAGTTTTGGAGGCCTAACTTTTAGCTAACGTTATTTTGTCTTATGTGTTTCAGGTACACAGAAGAGCCGATGGGAGTGAACAACCTCACAACAATGCTGCCAATGTCCTGCAAAATAGCTGGTCCATCGCAGATTTACACAAACCACTGCCTCCGAACCACCATGATCCGGAAACTGTTGGATGCTTGACTAGTGGCACAAGAAATACTGTCTATCAGACACAGATTCACAACCTCTCTTCAAAGTTACTGGAGGCCAAATCTGGAAGCGAGGAAGCACCGTTCTTCAACAACACAGCAGCCCCCACCCCCCCCCCCCAGCTAAAAGAACGGCATCCATTTCCAGCAGCGTGGAGCCAACACGACAACATGGGAAAGCCAACAACAACCATTTTTTTCATTTTGTGCACAATTAAATGGCAACACTCAGATCAACATTAATAAATAATTGGAATGTGTTAGTCACTCTAGAAGTGGCGATAATGCTTTTTTTTGCATACATTTAATGTAAGCTTGCTAGCTAGCCTGTGATTATGTTTCATAGCAACCAGTCTAGCAATAAGACTTTTGTCTGGACTACTTCTTCAGGCAAAATGTATTTATTTTGAATTATTATTAAAGCAACATTTTCAATCTAGATGTGTCGTTCCTTGCCTTACTGTGTTGGCAACAAGTTTATAAAAGCAATAAGGCACCTCATGGGTTAATGGTACAGCATATGGCCTATATACCACAGCTAAGGGCTGTATCCAGGCACTCCGCACTGTTGGAAGCACAGAATCGTCAAGAATGTCTTTGTACTGTATGCTGTAGAGTTAAGATTTCCCTTCACTGGAACTAAGGGGCCTAGCCCAAAACATGAAAAACAGCCCCAGACCATTACTCCTCCTCCACCGAACTTAACAGTTGGCACTATGCATTGGGGCAGGTAGCGTTCTCCTGGCATCCGCCGAAGCCAGATTAGTCTGCCGGTCTTCTGGACTGTCAAATGGTGAAGTGTGATTCATCACTCCAAAGAACGCATTTCCACTGCGCCAGAGTCTAATGACAGCGAGCTTTACACCACTCCAGCCAACGCGTGGCATTGCGCATGGTGATGGTGAGGCTTGTGTGTGGCTGCTCAGCCATGGAAACCCATTTCATGAAGCTCCCGATGAACAGTTCTTCCAGAAGCTGTTTGGAACACGGTAGTGAGTGATGCAACCGAGGACAGACCATTTTTACGTTCCACGGGCTTCTGCACTTGGTGGTCTTGTTCTGTGCGCTTGTGTGGCCTACCACTTTGTGGCTGAGCCGTTGTTGCTCCTAGACATTTCCACTTCACAATAACAGCACTTACAGTTGACCGGGGAAGCTCTAAGAGGGCAGAAATTTGCTGAACTGACTTATTGGAAACGTGCCATCATATGATGGTGCCACGTTGAATGTGACTGAGCTCTTCAGTAAGGCCATTCTATTGCCAATGTTTGTCTATGGGGATTGCATGGCTGTGTACAAAATTTTATACACCTGTCAGCAACGGTGTGGCTGAAATAGCCGAATCCACTAATTTGAAGGGTTGGTTTTCCAGAAATCCTTGTTGGAGGATCCGGATTTCCTGCTTATTGCGTCCCGATTGCTGGAATTTATTGAAAGTTCTCGGGATTTCACAACCCTACACAGAAGTTATGTGATATTGAGATAAAAACAGCTGCATTGGAACTTGAAATACTATTTTGAGGTGTAGTATTATTGTGGCTCAGTGTGTCTGTTATATTAAAAATCGCATTAGCATTTTGTTGAATTGCTCCGTCTAGCTAGGGGAAGAGGGAATGTACTCCTGAAAGAGGATGCTCTGCAGTTGAAGCTTATGTAACTGTCCTCTATGGGCGTTTGATAAGACGCTGCCATTCTGTTTTATCTTTGGCACAATGTTTTTTTACTCATACAGCAAATATTCCCTTGCTTATTACGATAAAGCTCCACACGGGCTCCTTTTGTAGGACTTGGTACCTGAATGTATCATCTAAATGCTATGTTGCATGCTACCTTAGTAGGCATAGTGGTAAGTGCAGTTTGACTGATCCCCAAAACTCAGTGCCTCAATGTAGGAGTCTATCCTTTGTTGCATGGTTGGCTAACACTTTGAATTATGCATCACTATTTGTTGATAATGAAATCATTAATACCAGGACATAAAGGGTAGGCTTTCCTACAGACTGAGGGTGCAGGAGATTATCCAAAGAGAGTTGGAGACTTAGTGGTGGGGTCTGTGTGAGCTTCTTTTGTCTCCTGTGGTCACAAGTGTAGAGACTCACTCAAGGCCTTCCCTGTGCCTCTCCACTTCACGACCTGGAGAATTAGCCTCATTGTGTGTTGGGCGATGGAAAAAGACCACTGCCCCACCCAGCCACTTGGGCCCCTGGAGTGTGTTTTAGGGACTCCGTGAACAGTGCTCATCACAACACTCCTCTCACACAAGCGCCTCTCCACTCAATGAGCAGGGCACCCAGCTGGGAGGGTCATTGATTCCCCCGTAACAGGCCGAGTGTTCCCATTAGGAGAGAGGTAGAGAGAGTGGGGCGGCTCAAACTCCACGCCCAGGCATTGAGTTGGGCCTAGCAGGTGTAAACATCCAGCACCTCTCTCCCCATGAGTGGGCAGCAGACCCCAGGTAGTCACTAACACTGCCTTAGATTAATTACGAAATGAAAAGGGAGAAGAGGAGAGGAGTATAGGGTTTGGGCCAGGTGTTCTGCTATATAATATGAGCTGCCATGTCCCTGAGAGAGAGAATCTCTCTATTGACCGCTTCACAGGACAAAAGACAACAAACCACTTCTCATGTTCTGCAGTGAAAGCCATATTGTGCTGCGCCACTAAACGCCGCTGAGAGAAGGGAACCACGGCACCTAATGTTATTCATCTCTACTTACTTGTGAACTCACTTGCCAGTTGAGAAAATGCAACCGAGCAGCAGCTTCTAGCGCGGTATTGAATGTGTGGGGGAAATCGCAGCTCTTCTTTTGCTTGCTTGCTCAGTAGGGCTGCTGGGATTAGACAGAGGGGCCATTTCAGACCAGCACATTGTTTATCCTCCGCTACACATACACAAAACAAAAAACCCGGTAAACAGACCCCAGTTTGGAGAGGCTTAACACCTGTGTTTTTTACTCCGTATAAACTCGTCTGATGAAAGCGGTTATTATATTTTTGTATTTTTTTTCTTCAAAAACATTATTTACTAGAACGATATCATCCTAGCTTTAATCCTCTTAGCGGTGGATTGTGGTTGTACTTACAGCACCATGCACCTGCTAAACGGGCTCCTCTTAAAGCTGTATAAACACAGCCGGAGGACCCACGCTAGCTTCCCAGGCCGAATCTCATCCCCACACTACATTCAAAAGCAGCTAGCTCAACAGGAAGTTTAGAGGACACCTTATCGGGGTGCCTCTCTCTCCCACTTTCCGGATTCAAAAAAAACACTGTGGAGACGGAGAGTCCCTGTTGTGTCGTATAGCGAGGGGCCCAGGAGCGAGGGCCCCACACCAGGAGCCACAGAATGGCTCATGTGTTGGACTGTTTAGAGGTCTCAAATAGCTACCAGCTCTCAGCATGGTCACTAGCAACAGGAAGTGCACATCAAGGTCTTCCCCATCAACGTCCTTCCTGGAGTGGATTACATGTGACTGGCTGTTGGCATCCTTGCTCTCATTTAACTCTCATAAGGTTTATTAAACCATATTAAACTGTTTGTTTTTTGTGCGTTTTTGTGTGGGGTTTTTCCATGACTGTAATAGCATTTTGAGGAATGGTGCCCAAGGTGCTCTGAATTATAATAATATATATTATAGTCATGCCGGTCGGCGCGACCATAGTAGGGATTGATTGAAGCGCAATGATACATTAAAATCTCTTTACCATCAAATCAAATCGGAGTCAATATGACACCAATGTCGATGAGAATTCGAGCATCAACTTGATTGGAGATACACAACCCACTCCCCACTTCTCCTCATGAGCCTTAAAGGCCATTACCGAGAACCACATAGCAGATTTTTAACAAGGTCGCATTAGCATTAGGAAAAAAAGAAAATTTCTTGCCCAGACCTAATGTCTAGGTGTTGGATAAGAACGAGGCAACAGCATCCAGGAAGTGACCATTAAAGTGACCATTACAATTGCACCTTCCGGACTGAAACATTTTGAAGAGGCAACAGTTTTAATACAGTCTATAATTTATCCCTCTCACATACTAATTTCTGTCCATTAAGAACCAATGATGTGCTACCTATGTGTTACCCCACTCATCCATGAGATGCATGCCACCCCTACTGCCCAGGGACAGAGTGCTTTATGGAAGAGTGGCAGAGTGTGGGCAGGCGCTTGTCACAGAAAAATGCAAACACCAGCTGGTTGACAGAGCGCCGGGCCTTCTCTATGTTGATGTCCCCCCCACTGAACATCCATCTCCTCCGCTGTGTGATGTCAGGGTAGACGCACCGTTGTCCCGGGGTACATTCGGATAACTAAAGCTGTCATCAAGGCAAAGGGTGGCTACTTTGAAGAATCTCAAATATAACATGTATTTTTACTTGTTTAACACTTTTCTGGTTACTACATTGATTCCATGTGTTTTATTTCATAGTTTCGATGTCTTCACTATTATTCTAGAATGTAAGACAATTGTAAAAATATAGAAAAACCCTTGAATAAGTAGGTGTGTCCAAACTTTTGACGGGTACTGAATACTTGTACTTGTTCCTTTTATTGATGAATTATGTTATAATTTTGTATAATCACCTTCCTGTGTAAAAAAACAAAAAAGGACAGTTTAAGTGAGACATTGATCTGAAGCCCCGAAAATCAGTTATTTCTGTTGTTATGTTTAATACATTTGAAGATTAAAAAAAATAATAAAAAAAATAAACTGTTATGACTTTGTCATTATGGGGTATTGTGTGTAGAATGAAGGGGCTAAACATGATTTGATCCATTTTACAATAAGGCTGTAGCGTAACAAATTGTGGGGAGAGGGGATGGGGTCTGAATACTTTCCAAGTGCACTGTATGTCACTGAGGAAAATATATTTTTCAAAATCACATCTTTTTTTTAAACTTTTTTTTTAGGTCTGTAGGTTTGCAACATAAAAATAGGTGGTGGTGTGTTGGACACAGTCACTCATATAGATAGACGTCCCTAGAACCTGTCTGCATTCCTGATTTCTGGAACCATTAGCTAAACGGTGTAATACTGGCATAAACTCAAAAACACTTGTTTTGCAAACATGGTCTTGTTTTATCAAATCAAAATCAAATCAAATTTATTTATATAGCCCTTCGTACATCAGCTGATATCTCAAAGTGCTGTACAGAAACCCAGCCTAAAACCCCAAACAGCAAGCAATGCAGGTGTAGAAGCACGGTGGCTAGGAAAAACTCCCTAGAAAGGCCAATACCTAGGAAGAAACCTAGAGAGGAACCAGGCTATGTGGGGTGGCCAGTCCTCTTCTGGCTGTGCCGGGTGGAGATTATAACAGAACATGGCCAAGATGTTCAAATGTTCATAAATGACCAGCATGGTCGAATAATAATAAGGCAGAACAGTTGAAACTGGAGCAGCAGCACAGTCAGGTGGAAGTTGAAACTGGAGCAGCAGCATGGCCAGGTGGACTGGGGACAGCAAGGAGTCATCATGTCAGGTAGTCCTGGGGCATGGTCCTAGGGCTCAGGTCAGTTGAAACTGGAACAGCAGCATGGCCAGGTGGACTGGGGACAGCAAGGAGTCATCATGTCAGGTAGTCCTGGGGCATGGTCCTAGGGCTCAGGTCCTCCGAGAGAGAGAAAGAAAGAGAGAAGGAGAGAATTAGAGAACGCACACTTAGATTCACACAGGACAATTTTATCAATTGCTGGGTTGATCAATGGACAGTTCATTACCTCTGTCTAATGAATATGTAGCTTAAAGTTATTTTTGTATTTGAAATGTCATTTTACACCACAATAAAACACATTTAGGCCTACAATAGGCATATATCTAAAACCAAACACATACAGCCTAATGATTTATACAATATACATTATTATTATTATAGACATTGTTTTTTATAGCAGGACACTGGAAAGTCCATTACCCTTCTGAAGAGTATAGATTAGGCTGTTTGAGATGGTTTAAATCCTTTGCAACCGGCCTACACATTGTTTGAAGTACAATAGACGAACATAGCTACTGTAGCTGTGTGCTGGAAAACCTTGGTAGAGCATGGGTGAAGTATGCATTGTGGTGCTCAAGTGAATTTCCTTCCTCTTATAGCTTCAGACCCATGCTTACTTCTCACTTAAATGTTTTTTGTTTCTGTTTTTTGGGGGGGTTTAGACACTGATGCTTCAAGAGGGCCACCATTGTTCCTGTTCCCAAGAAAGCTGAGGTAACTGAGCTAAACGACTATCGCCCCGTAGCACTCACCTCCGTCATCATGAAGTGCTTTGAGAGACTAGTCAAGGATCATATCACCTCCACCCTACCTGACACCCTAGACCCACTCCAATTTGCTTACTGCCCCAATAGGTCCACAGACGACGCAATCGCCATCACACTGCACACTGCTCTAGCCCATCTGGACAAGAGGGATACCTATGTAAGAATGCTGTACATCGATTACAGCTCAGCATTTAACACCATAGTACCCTCCAAACGTGTCATTAAGCTCAAGACCCTGGGTCTTGACCCCGCCCCCTGCAACTGGGTCCTGGACTTTCTGATGGGCCGCCCCCAGGTGGTGAGGGTAGGAAACAACATCTCCACCCAGCTGATCCTCAACACTTGGGCCCCACAAGGGTGTGTTCCCAGCCCTCTCCTGTACTCCCTGTTCACCCATAACTGCGTGGCCATGCAAGCCTCCAACTCAATCTTCAAGTTTGCAGATGACACTACAGTGTTAGGTTTGATTACCAACAACGACGAGACGGCTTACAGGGAGGAGGGAAGTGTGGTGTCAGGAAAATAACTTCACACTCAACATCAACAAAGCAAAGGAGATGGTCGTGGACTTCAGGAAACAGCAGAGGGAGCAGGTGGAAAGATTTAAGATCCTCAGCGTACACATCACGGACACACTGAAATGGTCCACCCACACAGACAGCGTGGTGAAGAAGGCGCAACAGCGCCTCTTCAACCTCAGGAGGCTGAAGAAATTTGGCTTGTCACCAAAAACACTCACAAACTTTTACAGATGCACAATCGAGAGCATCCTGTCGGGCTGTATCACCGCCTGGTACGGCAACTGCTCCACCCACAACCGTAAGGCTCTCCAGAGGGTCGTGAGGTCTGCACAATGCATCACCGGGGGAAAACTACCTGCCCTCCATGACACCTACAACACCCAATGTCCCAGGAAGGCCATAAAGATCATCAAGGACAACAACCACCCGAGCCACTGCCTGTTCACCCCGCTATCATCCAGAAGGTGCGGTCAGTACAGGTGCATCAAAGCTGGGACCGAGAGACTGAAAAACAGCTTCTATCTCAAGGCCATCAGACTGTTAAACAGCCACCACTAACATTGAGTGGCTGCTGCCAACATACTGACTCAAATCTCTAGCCACTTCAATGATTAAAAATTGGATGTAATAAATGTATCACTAGTCACTTTAAACAATACCACTTTATATAATGTTTACAGACCCTACATTACTCATCTCATATCTAGAAACTGTACTCTTTACCATCTACTGCATCTTGTCTATGCCACACGGCCATCGTTATATGTACATATTTTTAATCATTCCTTTACACTTGTGTGTATAAGGTAGTTGTTGTGAAATTGTCAGATTACTTGTTAGATATTATTACACGGTCGGAACTAGAAGCACAAGCATTTCGCTACACTCGCATTAACATCTGCTAACCATGTGCACGTGACCAATACAATTGATTTGATTTGATGCACGGTCGTTTTACTTTACACCATATGAAAGAGACAACAATGTGTTGTCTTGTCTTACGATTCTTTGTGAGAAAGTGAAGCGACGCGTTACCTCTCCCTTCTGTCAATCGCTCTTGCGCTAGCAACATCCCGAAAGGGGACACCCGTCTGCCGGTATGACACCAGTGCTGTGGATTGTTAAAGTTAACTCCTCTCTATGAGGGTTCAGACATACTCCCTGCATTGCACTCCCCCATGGGAAGGGGGGAGTGCAATGGGGGGGGGGGGGGGGCAAACAACATGGAATTTGAAACATGGAATTTGAAACATTAGTTGGTGCTGTGATTGAACATGGCTCTCTTATCACTGAGTTGCCAGGTAGGCGAGCCATAACGATGACTTATCACCCAATGTGAGGATCACGGAGTATATAACAAGATTCCCCCAACATGACAAACGCCACCCTGAGGAACCAGCCAGCCACACTCTAGACCTGGTGTCGTAAGCCAGTCTCACTGGTCCACAGCTTCTCTCTAGGTCTCCATCTGTGGGGAAGAGCGATGAGGTTGTAGCAGGGAAGAGACAGGGGGTTCTAGTCCTTCCTTAGGGGAGAGAGGGGTTCCCCAGGCACCCAGTGTGGCAGACCCCCCCCAAACCCCCAGCCCCCCCCACTTTTCATCCTGAAAGTTTCCATATTAAATTGATCAAACAATGAAATATTGGAAGGTCAGAAAAGTGTACAGTAGGGGTTGAACAGTAGTCCTATAAATCGACCCTCTTAATCCTCACCAATCTTGCAACTGTGATGACAAGTGTCCAGTCGTCATGAAACGTGTGCCAGGCTCCAGGTTTAAACCTCTACCTATGGTCTGCGTTCAATAACGATTCAAACAGGCTACATTTCCCTAATGATTGCACAGTTTAGCCCAATATAATCCACTATTGCTAGCGATCCTCAGGAACAACCACACGAACGTGACAGAAAGGTAAAGGGAAGGAAGGTCAAGTAACTACGTAACGGAAGGACGCAAAATGTAAGGAAACTAACACTATAGTGACAGTTATTCATGTCATAAATCAACTCGGTAGATTTGACGCTACACTGTCACGTCTGCATGGTTACAGAAGCCTACACTGAAGCTAGGGCCTCCCAACTTCACTGTGGGAAAGTTGATGTGTTGATAGGCTTCAATTTGCTTACAATCCCTGTATCCAAACGGTATACTCATTTACCTGGCTCTTATCAATAGCTTTTATCAATGTGTAAATTACAGGGCATGGAGAATGTTTGTTTTTTTCCTATCGGGGGAAAGAAAGTAGATGTTGTTCCACTTGGAACCGACAGGTTGCACAACCTTATTCTTTGTTTCGTCGCGCGTAAACGTGGTGAAATTGAGGGCATTAAGTCAGAGTCAGAATGCGGTGTATCTGTGTCACACCTCTATTTCTGTCATCTCCACCATGAAGAAATAGCTGGATGAAACATCCGAGACCTCAAACGTAAACTCACGGTCAGAAAACGTGTAGATTAAAAAGAGATAAAAAAGGGAATTAAGTTCCATTTATAAGTGATGTACTAGTCCCTCTATGGGGAGAGAGAGGGGTTACTAGTCCCTCTGTAGGGGAGAGAGAGGGGTTACTAGTCCCTCTGTAGGGGAGAGAGAGGGGTTACTAGTCCCTCTATGGGGAGAGAGAGGGGTTACTAGTCCCTCTATGGGGAGAGAGAGGGGTTACTAGTCCCTCTATGGGGAGAGAGAGGAGTTACTAGTCCCTCTATGGGGAGAGAGAGGGGTTACTAGTCCCTCTGTAGGGGAGAGAGAGGGGTTACTAGTCCCTCTATGGGGAGAGAGAGGGGTTACTAGTCCCTCTGTAGGGGAGAGAGAGGGGTTACTAGTCCCTCTATGGGGAGAGAGAGGGGTTACTAGTCCCTCTATGGGGAGAGAGAGGGGTTACTAGTCCCTCTGTAGGGGAGAGAGAGGGGTTACTAGTCCCTCTATGGGGAGAGAGAGGGGTTACTAGTCCCTCTATGGGGAGAGAGAGGGGTTACTAGTCCCTCTATGGGGAGAGAGAGGGGTTACTAGTCCCTCTATGGGGAGAGAGAGGGGTTACTAGTCCCTCTATGGGGAGAGAGAGGGGTTACTAGTCCCTCTATGGGGAGAGAGAGGGGTTACTAGTCCCTCTGTAGGGGAGAGAGAGGGGTTACTGGTCCCTCTATGGGGAGAGAGAGGGGTTACTAGTCCCTCTGTAGGGGAGAGAGAGGGGTTACTAGTCCCTCTGTAGGGGAGAGAGAGGGGTTACCAGTCCCTCTATGGGGAGAGAGAGGGGTTACTAGTCCCTCTATGGGGAGAGAGAGGGGTTACTAGTCCCTCTATGGGGAGAGAGAGGGGTTACTAGTCCCTCGGAAGGGGAGAGAGAGGGGTTACTAGTCCCTCTATGGGGAGAGAGAGGGGTTACTAGTCCCTCTATGGGGAGAGAGAGGGTTACTAGTCCCTCTATGGGGAGGAGAGGGGTTACTAGTCCCTCTATGGGGAGAGAGAGGGGTTACTAGTCCCTCTATGGGGAGAGAGAGGGTTACTAGTCCCTCTATGGGGAGAGAGAGGGGTTACTAGTCCCTCTATGGGGAGAGAGAGGGGTTACTAGTCCTCTATGGGGAGAGAGAGGGGTTACTAGTCCCTCTATGGGGAGAGAGAGGGGTTACTAGTCCCTCTATGGGGAGAGAGAGGGGTTACTAGTCCCTCTGTAGGGGAGAGAGAGGGGTTACTAGTCCCTCTATGGGGAGAGAGAGGGGTTACTAGTCCCTGCTGTAGGGGAGAGAGAGGGGTTACTAGTCCCTCTGTATGGGGAGAGAGAGGGGTTACTAGTCCCTCTATGGGGAGAGAGAGGGGTTACTAGTCCCTCTATGTGGGAGAGAGAGGGGTTACTAGTCCCTCTTGGGGAGAGAGAGGGGTTACTAGTCCCTCTGTAGGGGAGAGAGAGGGGTATACTAGTCCCTCTATGGGGAGAGAGAGGGGTTACTAGTCCCTCTATGGGGAGAGAGAGGGGTTACTAGTCCCTCTATGGGGAGAGAGAGGGGTTACTAGTCCCTCTGTAGGGGAGAGAGAGGGGTTACTAGTCCCTCTGTAGGGGAGAGAGAGGGGTTACTAAGTGCCCTCTAGTGGGGAGAGAGAGGGGTTACTAGTCCCTCTATGGGGAGAGAGTGAGGGTTACTAGTCCCTCTGTATGGGAGAGAGAGGGGTTACTAGTCCCTCTATGGGGAGAGAGAAGTGTTACTCGTCCCTATATGGGAGAGAAGGGTTAACTATCCCTCTACTATGGGGAGAGAGAGGGGTTCTAGTCCATCTGTAAGGGGAGAGAGAGGGGGTTACTAGTCCCTCTTTCGGGGAGAGAGCGGGGTTACTATTGTCCCCTCTATGGGGAGATATAGGGTACTAGAGTGGCCCTCTTGGGGAGAGAGAGTGGTTACTAGTCCTCTATGGGAGAGAGAGGGTTACTAGTCCCTCTATGGGGAGAGAGCGGGGTTACTGTCCTCTATGGGAGAGGAGAGGGGTTACTAGTCCCTCTATGGGGAGAGAGAGGGGTTACTAGTCCCTCTATGGGGGAGAGAGAGGGGTTACTAGTCCCTCTGTAGGGGGAGAGAGAGAGGGTTACTAGTCCCTCTATGGGGAGAGAGAGGGGTTACTAGTCCCTCTGTAGGGGAGAGAGAGGGGTTACTAGTCCCTCTATGGGGAGAGAGAGGGGTTACTAGTCCCTCTGTAGGGGAGAGAGAGGGGTTACTAGTCCCTCTATGGGGAGAGAGAGGGGTTACTAGTCCCTCTATGGGGAGAGAGAGGGGTTACTAGTCCCCTGGGGGGGAGAGAGAGGGGTTACTAGTCCCTCTATGGGAGAGAGAGGGGTTACTAGTCCCTCTGTAGGGAGAGAGAGAGGGTTACTAGTCCCTCTATGGGGAGAGGAGAGGGGTTACTAGTCCCTCTGTAGGGGAGAGAGAGGGGTTACTAGTCCCTCTATGGGGAGAGAGAGGGTTACTAGTCCCTCTGTAGGGGAGAGAGAGGGGTTACTAGTCCCTCTATGGGGAGAGAGAGGGGTTACTAGTCCCTCTGTAAGGGAGGAGAGAGGGGTTTACTAGTCCCTCTTAGGGGAGAGAGAGGGGTTACTAGTCCCTCTATGGGGAGAGAGAGGGGTTTACTAGTCCTCTGTAGGGGAGAGAGAGGGTTAACTAGTCCCTCTATGGGGAGAGAGAGGGGTTCTAGTCCCTCTATGGGGAGAGAGAGGGGTTACTAGTCCCTCTATGGGGAGAGAGGAGGGGTTACTAGTCCCTCTTGAGGGGAGAGAGAGGGGTTACTAGTCCCTCTATGGGAAGAGAGAGGGGGTTACTAGTCCCTCTAGGAGGAGAGAGAGGGGTTACTAGTCCCTCTATGGGGAGAGAGAGGGTTACTAGTCCCTCTAATGGGGAGAGAGAGGGGTTACTAGTCCCTCTAGGGGAGGAGGAGGGGTTACTAGTCCCTCTATGGGGAGAGAGAGGGTTACTAGTCCCTCTATGGGGAGAGAGAGGGGTTACTAGTCCCTCTGTAGGGGAGGAGAGAGAGGGGTTACTAGTCCCTCTATGGGGGAGAGAGAGGGGTTACTAGTCCCTCTATGGGGAGAGAGAGGGGTTACTAGTCCCTCTATGGGGAGAGAGAGAGGGGTTACTAGTCCCTCTATGGGGGAGAGAGAGAGGGGTTACTAGTCCCTCTATGGGGAGAGAGAGAGGGGTTACTAGTCCCTCTAGGGAGAGAGAGGGTTACTAGTCCCTCTATGGGGAGAGAGAGAGATGGAGAGAGAGGGTTACTAGTCCCTGTAGGGGAGAGAGAGGGTTTACTAGTCCCTCTATGGGGAGAGAGAGGGGTTACTAGTCCCTTGTAGGGGAGAGAGAGGGGTTACTAGTCCCTCTATGGGGAGAGAGAGGGGTTACTAGTCCCTCTGTAGGGGAGAGAGAGGGGTTACTAGTCCCTCTATGGGGAGAGAGAGGGGTTACTAGTCCCTCTATGGGGAGAGAGAGGGGTTACTAGTCCCTCTATGGGGAGAGAGAGGGGTTACTAGTCCCTCTGTAGGGGAGAGAGAGGGGTTACTAGTCCCTCTATGGGGGAGAGAGAGGGGTTACTAGTCCCTCTGTAGGGGAGAGAGAGGGGTTACTAGTCCTCTTGGGGAGAGAGAGGGGTTACTAGTCCTCTGGGGAGAGAGAGGGGTTACTAGTCCCTCTATGGGGAGAGAGAGGGTTACTAGTCCCTCTATGGGGGAGAGAGAGAGGGGGTTACTAGTCCCTCTATGGGGAGAGAGAGGGGTTACTAGTCCCTATATGGGGAGAGAGAGGGGTTACTAGCTCTATGGGGAGAGAGAGGGGTTACTAGTCCCTCTATGGGGAGAGAGAGGGGTTACTAGTCCCTCTATGGGGAGAGAGAGGGGTTACTAGTCCCTCTATGGGGGAGAGAGAGGGGTTACTAGTCCCTCTATGGGGAGAGAGAGGGGTACTAGTCCCTCTATGGGGAGAGAGAGGGGTTACTAGTCCCTCTTGGGGAGAGAGAGAGGGGTTACTAGTCCCTCTATGGGGAGAGAGAGGGGTTACTAGTCCCTCTATGGGGAGAGAGAGGGGTTACTAGTCCCTCTATGGGGAGAGAGAGGGGTTACTAGTCCCTCTGTAGGGGAGAGAGAGGGGTACTAGTCCCTCTATGGGGGAGAGAGGGGTACTAGTCCCTCTATGGGGAGAGAGAGGGGTTACTAGTCCCTCTATGGGGAGAGAGAGGGGTTACTAGTCCCTCTATGGGAGAGAGAGGGGTTACTAGTCCCTCTATGGGGAGAGAGAGGGGTTACTAGTCCTCTCTATGGGGAGAGAGAGGGGTTACTAGTCCCTCTATGTGAGGAGAGAGAGAGGGGTTACTAGTCCCTCTATGGGGAGAGAGAGGGTTACTAGTCCCTCTGTAGGGGAGAGAGAGGGGTTACTAGTCCCTCTAGGGGAGAGAGGGGGTTACTAGTCCCTCTATGGGGAGAGAGAGGTTACTAGTCCCTCTATGGGGAGAGAGAGGGGTTACTAGTCCCTCTGTAGGGGAGAGAGAGGGGTTACTAGTCCCTCTATGGGAGAGGAGAGAGAGAGGGTTACTAGTCCCTCTATGGGGAGAGAGAGGGGTTACTAGTCCCTCTATGGGGAGAGAGAGGGGTTACTAGTCCCTCTGTAGGGGAGAGAGAGGGGTTACTAGTCCCTCTATGGGGAGAGAGAGGGGTTACTAGTCCCTCTATGGGGAGAGAGAGGGGTTACTAGTCCCTCTATGGTGAGGAGAGAGAGGGGTTACTAGTCCCTCTATGGGGAGAGAGAGGGGTACTAGTCCCTCTATGGGGAGAGAGAGGGGTTACTAGTCCCTCTATGGGGAGAGAGAGGGGTTACTAGTCCCTCTATGGGGAGAGAGAGGGGTTACTAGTCCCTCTATGGGGAGAGAGAGGGGGTTACTAGTCCCTCTATGTGGAGAGAGAGGGGTTAGTAGTCCCTCTATGGGGAGAGAGAGAGGGGTTACTAGTCCCTCTGTAGGGGAGAGGAGAGGGGTACTAGTCCCTCTGTAGGGGAGAGAGAGGGGTTACTAGTCCCTCTATGGGGAGAGAGAGGGGTTACTAGTCCCTCTATGGGGAGGAGAGAGGGGTTACTAGTCCCTCTATGGGGAGAGAGAGGGTTACTAGTCCCTCTATGGGAGAGAGGGGTTACTAGTCCCTCTATGGGGAGAGAGAGGGGTTACTAGTCCCTCTATGGGGAGAGAGAGGGGTTACTAGTCCCTCTATGGGGAGAGAGAGGGGTTACTAGTCCTCTGTAGGGGAGAGAGAGGGGTTACTAGTCCCTCTATGGGGGAGAGAGGGGGTTACTAGTCCCTCTGTAGGGGAGAGAGAGGGGTTACTAGTCCCTCTATGGGGGGAGAGAGAGAGGGGTTACTAGTCCCTCTATGGGGAGAGAGAGGGGTTACTAGTCCCTCTAGGGGAGAGAGAGAGAGGTTACTAGTCCCTCTATGGGGAGAGAGAGGGGTTACTAGTCCCTCTATGGGGAGAGAGAGGGGTTACTAGTCCCTCTTAGGGGAGAGAGAGGGGTTACTAGTCCCTCTAGGAGGGAGAGAGAGAGGGGTTACTAGTCCCTCTATGGGGAGAGAGAGGGGTTACTAGTCCCTCTATGGGGAGAGAGAGGGGTTACTAGTCCCTCTGTAGGGGGGAGAGAGAGAGGGGTTACTAGTCCCTCTATGGGGGAGAGAGAGAGGGGTTACTAGTCCCTCTATGGGGAGAGAGAGGGGTTACTAGTCCCTCTATGGGGAGAGAGAGGGGTTACTAGTCCTCTATGGGGAGAGAGAGGGGTTACTAGTCCTCTATGGGGAGAGAGAGGGGTTACTAGTCCCTCTATGGGGAGAGAGGAGAGGGTTACTAGTCCCTCTATGTGGGGAGAGAGGGGTTACTAGTCCCTCTATGGGGAGAGAGAGGGGTTACTAGTCCCTCTGTAGGGGAGAGAGAGGGGTTACTAGTCCTCTATGGGAGAGAGAGGGGTTACTAGTCCCTCTATGGGGAGAGAGAGGGGTTACTAGTCCCTCTGTAGGGGAGAGAGAGGGGTACTAGTCCCTCTATGGGGAGAGAGAGGGGTTACTAGTCCCTCTATGGGAGAGAGAGGGGTTACTAGTCCCTCTATGGGGAGAGAGAGAGGGGTTACTAGTCCCTCTGTAGGGGAGAGAGAGGGGTTACTAGTCCCTCTATGGGGAAGAGAGGGGGTTACTAGTCCCTCTTGGGGAGAGAGAGAGGGTTACTAGTCCCTCTATGGGGAGAGAGAGGGGTTACTAGTTCCTCGTAGGGAGAGAGAGGGGTTACTAGTCCCTCTATGGGGAGAGAGAGGGGTTACTAGTCCCTCTATGGGGAGAGAGAGGGGTTACTAGTCCCTCTATGGGGAGAGAGAGGGGTTACTAGTCCCTCTATGGGGAGAGAGAGGGGTTACTAGTCCCTCTATGGGGAGAGAGAGGGGTTACTAGTCCCTCTATGGGGAGAGAGAGGGGTTACTAGTCCCTCTATGGGGAGAGAGAGAGAGGGGTACTAGTCCCTCTATGGGGAGAGAGAGGGGTACTAGTCCCTCTATGGGGAGAGAGAGGGGTTACTAGTCCCTCTATGGGAGAGAGAGGGGTTACTAGTCCCTCTGTAGGGGAGAGAGAGGGGTTACTAGTCCCTCTGTAGGGAGAGAGAGGGGTTACTAGTCCCTCTATGGGGAGAGAGAGGGGTTACTAGTCCCTCTATGGGGAGAGAGAGAGGGGTTACTAGTCCCTCTATGGGGAGAGAGAGGGGTTACTAGTCCCTCTATGGGGAGAGAGAGGGGTTACTAGTCCCTCTATGGGAGAGAGAGAGGGGTTACTAGTCCCTCTATGGGGAGAGAGAGGGGTTACTAGTCCCTCTATATGGGGAAGAGAGGGGTTACTAGTCCCTCTATGGGGAGAGAGGAGGGGGTGAGGCAGTCCCTCTAGGGGAGAGAGGGGGGTTACTAGGGGTTACTATGGGGAGAGAGAGGGGTTACTAGTCCCTCTGTTAGGGAGAGAGAGGGGTTACTAGTCCCTCTATGGGGAGAGAGAGGGGTTACTAGTCCCTCTGTAGGGGAGAGAGAGGGTACTAGTCCCTCTATGGGGAGAGAGAGGGGTTACTAGTCGCTCTATGGGGAGAGAGAGGGGTTACTATTCCCTCTATGGGAGAGAGAGAGGTTACTAGTCCCCTCTATGGGAGAGAGAGGGGTTACTCGTCCCTTCTATGGGGAGGACAGAGGGGTTACTAGTCCCTCTGTAGGGGAGAGAGAGGGTTACTAGTCCCTCTATTGGGAGGAGAGAAGGGGTTACTAGTCCCTCTATGGGGAAAGAGAGGGGATACTAGTCCCTCTATGGGGAGGACAGAGGGGTTACTAGTCCCTCTGTAGGGGGGAGAGAGGGGTTATAGTCCCTCTATGGGGAGAGAGAGGGGTTACTATTCCCTCTATGGGGAGAGAGAGAGATTACTAGTCCCTCTATGGGGAGAGAGAGGGGTTACTAGTCCCTCTGTAGGGGGGAGAGAGGGGTTACTAGTCCCTCTATGGGAGAGAGAGGGGTTACTATTCCCTCTATGGGGAGAGAGAGGGGTTACTAGTCCCTCTATGGGGAGAGAGAGGAGAGGGGTTACTAGTCCCTCTGTAGGGGAGGAGAGAGAGGGGTTACTAGTCCCTCTGTAGGGGAGAGAGAGGGGTTACTAGTCCCTCTGTAGGGGAGAGAGAGGGGTTACTAGTCCCTCTATGGGGAGAGAGAGGGGTTACTAGTCCCTCTATGGGGAGAGAGAGAGGGTTACTAGTCCCTCTATGGGGAGAGAGGGGGTTACTAGTCCCTCTGTAAGGGAGAGAGAGGGGTACTAGTCCCTCTATGGGGAGAGAGAGAGGGGTTACTAGTCCCTCTATGGGAGAGAGAGAGGTTACTAGTCCCTCTATGGGGAGAGAGAGGGGTTACTAGTCTCTCTATGGGGAGACAGAGGGGTTACTAGTCCCTCTATGGGGAGAGAGAGGGGTTACTAGTCCCTCTATGGGGAAAGAGAGGGGATACTAGTCCCTCTATGGGGAGACAGAGGGGTTACTAGTCCTCTGTAGGGGGGAGAGAGGGGTACTAGTCCCTCTATGGGAGAGAGAGGGGGTTACTATTCCCTCTATGGGAGAGAGAGAGGTTACTAGTCCCTCTATGGGGAGAGAGAGGGGTTACTAGTCCCTCTGTAGGGGGAGGAGAGAGAGGGTGTTACTAGTCCTCTTATGGGGAGAGAGAGGGGTACTATTCCCTCTAGGGGAGAGAGAGGGGTTACTAGTCCCTCTATGGGGAGAGAGAGGGGTTACTAGTCCCTCTGTGGGGGAGAGAGAGGGGTTATTAGTCCCTCTGTAGGGAGAGGAGAGGGGTTACTAGTCCCTCTGGAGGAGAGAGGAGGAGAGAGGGTTACTAGTCCCTCTATGGGGAGAGAGAGAGGGGTTACTAGTCCTCTATGGGGAGAGGAGAGAGGGGTTACTAGTCCCTCTATGGGGAGAGAGAGGGGTTACTAGTCCCTCTGTATGGGAGAGGAGAGGGGTTACTAGTCCCTCTGTAGGGGAGAGAGAGGGGTTACTGAGTCCCTCTGTAGGGGAGAGAGAGGGTCACTAGTCCCTCTTAGGGGAGAGAGAGGGGTTACTAGTCCCTCTATGGGGAGAGAGGGGTTACTAGTCCCTCTTTGGGGAGAGAGGGTTACTAGTCCCTCTATGGGCAGAGAGAAGGGTTACTATTCCCTCTGTTAGGGGAGAGAGAGGGGTTACTTGTCCCTCTGTAGGGGAAGAGAGGGCATTTTTGGTCCTTCTGTAGGGAGAGAGGGTGTTCTAGTCCTTCTGTAGGGGAGAGAGGGTGTTCTAGTCCTTCTGTAGGGGAGGAGGGTGTTCTAGTCCTTCTTTAGGGGAGAGAGGGTGTTCTAGTCCTTCCGTAGGGGAGAGAGGGTGTTTTAGTCCTTCTGTAGGGGAGGGAGGATGGTTACTAGTCCCTCTATGGGGAGAGAGAGGGGTTACTAGTCCCTCTATGGGGAAAGAGAGGGGATACTAGTCCCTCTATGGGGAGACAGAGGGGTTACTAGTCCCTCTATGGGGAGAGAGAGGGGTTACTAGTCCCTCTATGGGGAGAGAGAGGGGTTACTAGTCCCTCTATGGGGAGAGAGAGGGGTTACTAGTCCCTCTATGGGGAGAGAGAGGGGTTACTAGTCGCTCTATGGGGAGAGAGAGGGGTTACTATTCCCTCTATGGGAGAGAGAGAGGTTACTAGTCCCTCTATGGGGAGAGAGAGGGGTTACTAGTCCCTCTTTGGGGAGACAGAGGGGTTACTAGTCCCTCTGTAGGGGAGAGAGAGGGGTTACTAGTCCCTCTATGGGGAGAGAGAGGGGTTACTAGTCCCTCTATGGGGAGAGAGAGGGGTTACTAGTCCCTCTGTAGGGGAGAGAGAGGGGTTACTAGTCCCTCTGTAGGGGAGAGAGAGGGGTCACTAGTCCCTCTGTAGGGGAGAGAGAGGGGTTACTAGTCCCTCTATGGGGAGAGAGAGGGGTTACTAGTCCCCTCTTTGGGGAGAGAGAGGGTTACTAGTCCCTCTATGGGGAGAGAGAAGGGTTACTATTCCCTCTGTAGGGGAGAGAGAGGGGTTACTTGTCCCTCTGTAGGGGAGAGAGGGCATTTCGGTCCTTCTGTAGGGGAGAGAGGGTGTTCTAGTCCTTCTGTAGGGGAGAGAGGGTGTTCTAGTCCTTCTGTAGGGGAGGGAGGGTGTTCTAGTCCTTCTTTAGGGGAGAGAGGGTGTTCTAGTCCTTCCGTAGGGGAGAGAGGGTGTTTTAGTCCTTCTGTAGGGGAGGGAGGATGGTTACTAGTCCCTCTATGGGGAGAGAGAGGGGTTACTAGTCCCTCTATGGGGAAAGAGAGGGGATACTAGTCCCTCTATGGGGAGACAGAGGGGTTACTAGTCCCTCTGTAGGGGGGAGAGAGGGGTTACTAGTCCCTCTATGGGGGAGAGAGAGGGGTTACTAGTCCCTCTATGGGGAGATAGAGGGGTTACTAGTCCCTCTATGGGGAGACAGAGGGGTTACTAGTCCCTCTGTAGGGGGGAGAGAGGGGTTACTAGTCCCTCTATGGGGAGAGAGAGGGGTTACTATTCCCTCTATGGGGAGAGAGAGAGGTTACTAGTCCCTCTATGGGGAGAGAGAGGGGTTACTAGTCCCCTCTGTAGGGGGGAGAGAGAGGGGTACTAGTCCCTCTATGGGGAGAGAGAGGGGGGTTTACTATTCCCTCTATGGGGAGAGAGAGGGGTTACTAGTCCCTCTATGGGGAGAGAGAGGGGTTACTAGTCCCTCTGTAGGGGAGGAGAGAGGGGTTACTAGTCCCTCTGTAGGGGAGAGAGAGGGGTTACTAGTCCCTCTGTAGGGGAGAGAGAGGGGTTTACTAGTCCCTCTATGGGGAGAGAGAAGGGTTACTATTCCCTCTGTAGGGGAGAGAGAGGGGTTACTTGTCCTCTGTAGGGGAGAGAGGGTATTTGGTCCTTCTGTAGGGGAGAGAGGGTGTTCTAGTCCTTCTGTAGGGGAGAGAGGGTGTTCTAGTCCTTCTGTAGGGGAGGGAGGGTGTTCTAGCCATTTTGTAGGGGAGAGAGGGTGTTCTAGTCCTTCTTTAGGGGAGAGAGGGTGTTCTAGTCCTTCCGTAGGGGAGAGAGGGTGTTTTAGTCCTTCTGTAGGGGAGGGAGGATGGTCTAGCCCATCTGTAGGGGAGAGATGGTGTTCTCGTCCTTCTGTAGTGGAGGGAAAGTGTTCTAGTCCTTTTGTAGGGGAGAGAGGGTGTTCTAGTCCTTCTGTAGGGGAGAGAAGGTGTTCTAGTCCTTCTGTAGGGGAGAGAGGGTGTTCTAGTCCTTCTGTAGGGGAGAGAGGGTGTTCTAGTCCTCTGTAGGGGAGAGAGGGTGTTCTAGTCCTTCTGTAGGGGAGAGAGGGTCTTTTAGTCCTTCTGTAGGGGAGAGAGGATGTTCTAGTCCTTCTGTAGGGGAGGGAGGGTGTTCTGGTCCTTCTGTAGGGGTGGGAGGGTGTTCTAGTCCTTCTGTAGTGGAGGGAAAGTGTTCTAGTCCTTTTGTAGGGGAGAGAGGGTGTTCTAGTCCTTCTGTAGGGGAGAGAAGGTGTTCTAGTCCTTCTGTAGGGGAGAGAGGGTGTTCTAGTCCTTCTGTAGGGGAGAGAGGGTGTTCTAGTCCTTCTTTAGGGGAGAGAGGGTGTTCTAGTCCTTCTTTAGGGGAGAGAGGGTGTTCTAGACCTTCCGTAGGGGAGAGAGGGTGTTTTAGTCCTTCTGTAGGGGAGGGAGGATGGTCTAGCCCATCTGTAGGGGAGAGATGGTGTTCTCGTCCTTCTATAGGAGAGAGAGGGTGTTCTGGTTCTTCTGTAGGGTAGAGAGATTGTTCTAGTCCTTTTGTAGGGAAGAGAGGGTGTTCTAGCCCTTCTGTAGGGGAGAGCGGTTGTTCTTGCCCTTCTGTAGGGGAGAGAGGGTGTTCTAGTCCTTCTGTAGGGGAGAGAGGGTGTTCTAGTCCTTCTGTAGGGGAGAGAGGGTCTTTTAGTCCTTCTGTAGGGGAGAGAGGATGTTCTAGTCCTTCTGTAGGGGAGGGAGGGTGTTCTGGTCCTTCTGTAGGGGTGGGAGGGTGTTCTAGTCCTTCTGTAGTGGAGGGAAAGTGTTCTAGTCCTTTTGTAGGGGAGAGAGGGTGTTCTAGTCCTTCTGTAGGGGAGAGAAGGTGTTCTAGTCCTTCTGTAGGGGAGAGAGGGTGTTCTAGTCCTTCTGTAGGGGAGAGAGGGTGTTCTAGTCCTTCTTTAGGGGAGAGAGGGTGTTCTAGTCCTTCTGTAGGGGAGAGAGGGTGTTTTAGTCCTTCTGTAGGGGAGGGAGGATTGTCTAGCCCTTCTGTAGGGGAGAGATGGTGTTCTCGTCTTTCTGTAGGAGAGAGAGGGTGTTCTGGTCCTTCTGTAGGGGAGAGAGAGTGTTCTAGCCCTTCTGTGGTGGAGAGAGGGTGTTCTAGTCCTTCTGTAGGGGAGAGAGGGTGTTCTAGTCCTTCTGTAGGGGAGAGAGGGTGTTCTAGCCCTTCTGTAGGGGAGAGAGGGTGTTCTAGCCCTTCTGTAGGGGAGAGAGGGTGTTCTAGCCCTTCTGTAGGGGAGAGAGGGTGTTCTAGTCCTTCTGTGGAGGAGAGAGGAGGTTTTAGACCTAGGATGGTGGGTGGGGGGGTCGAGTTCTATTCCATTGGAGAGATGGGAGACCCTCAGAGGTATTTGGAGTCTGATCATGTTGCACGCCTGAAGAACTGACCAGCCTGCTTCAAACCAAGGAGCGATGACCCCTGACCTCTTTGTTAAAACGAAAACAGATGCCGCCGAGGTGACTCATATCCGGCCTTAAATAAGCTGGTGAGGAATTTTTCACCCTGTCCTCCGCTCTGTTATTTCTTCTCCTCCTCCACTCTCTCGTTACTCCTGTCTTCTCCCTGCAACTCACAGCACATCCCTCACTCCCAACTTCATTAAATACGGCCAATACCAAAGCGCAGTTTTTTTAAAGTATATGCATGTATCCCTGGTATTGGAATGGACTTGTTTATAGCCCTGACCCTTGATGCTTGATGTCTTTAAACAGTCTTAAACCAGCTCTGGCAAGGTCACTCCATTTCTGTTTACTTTTAAGAGAATATTTAGCCACGGGGGCTTTTAAAAGCATTTCTGTAAAACATCACCACAGAGAGAGATGGGGAGAGAGAAACACGCCAAGAACATTATGATGTGAATGTGGTTCTTGCATAATAGTGTTCAATTATTTCCAACAGTATGATTAGCTTAATACTTCAACATATTTTTAAATGTTCACGACTACCAGTCTATCTTTCAGAAATGATCCTAGAGCGTAAAATCAAATAAGAAATGATGGTTCTAACACCGCTACTACTACTACTACTACTACTACAATACCACTATTACCACAATACTACTATTACTACAACACTAGTACTGCTACTACTGCAATAATAGCAATACTACTAATAATAATAATGCTAATAATAACATGAATGATTAACCTTGTGACGGTTCTGTGAATACAAACATGTGGAGCCATTAATAACCACTATCTCCAACGCCGTGCATTTGGCCCAGCAAGCCTAATGATTTACATCCTCTATATGGGACCGATCCCTATCGGATTGATGAATGCACCGACCAATCATGTCCCCGCAAACGCCAGCATGTACATACACCAATAAGTGATGATGAACAGCTTGCGACGCCGTTATTTATGCCCAACCGTGGGGGGGCCGCCTCGACGGTGGAGCCTGACTTACTGGGCTAGGCTTAGCTGGTCTGCTCTGATCTGGGCTGGTCTGATCTGGGCTGGTCTGATCTGGGCTGGTCTGAGCTGGTCTGATCCGGTCCGTTCTGGGCTGGTCTGGTCCATTCCCAGGTCTCTACTGTAAGAGGTCGGAGATCTCTCAGACACACATCTGGGGGACACGGACTGGGACTGTCATACATACGTAAGACTTCCACACCATGAAATCCAAATTCTCAAATATCCCTATTGCTTTGTGTGTGTGTGTGTGTGTGTGTGTGTGTGTGTGTGTGTGTGTGTGTGTGTGTGTGTGTGTGTGTGTGTGTGTGTGTGCATGCGTGCGTGCGTGAGTGTGTGTGTGTGTATGTGCGTGCACGCGTGTGGACGTGTTGCACTACACTTGTGAGGACTTCAAGTTCCCACAAGAATAGTAAATTAACAAAAAGTTTACCAACTGGGGCCATTTTTTGGCCCACACAATGTCAAATGCTATCTCTAGGGGGTTTAGGGTTAAGGTTAGAATTAGTGTTAGGGTTAGAATTAGGTTTAGGGTTAGGAGCTATGGTTAGTTTTAGGTTTAGGAGCTAGGGTTAAGGTTAGAATTAGTGTTAGGGTTAGAATTATGGTCAGGGATAGGGATAGGAGCTAGGGTTAGTTTTAGGGTTGGAGCAATCTCTATGTTTAGGGTTATGGTTAAGGTTAGGTTATTAGGTTAAGGCTAGGGTTAAGGTTAGGGTAAGGGTAAGGCTTAGATTTAGGGTTAGGTGTTAGGGAAAATAGTATTTTGAATGGGTCTGAATTGTGCTTCCCCACAAGGTTAGTCGTACAAGACTATGTGTGTGTCTATGTTTGTGCATGTGTGTGATTTGGTCTCCAGGTTGGAAAGCAGTAGAAATCTTGGCTCCTACTCTCATGTTCAATTCTGTTCTCATTGCTTGTTGGTGTTACCATGGCCCAGCCTCAGTGTGTTTGCATGCAGATGGCCTTGTATAGTCAGCCTGGGGTTTATTTTCGTTGGCTAAAGAGACACATCTCTTTTATAGCTCCTCTTAGCGATGTGCATCTGAGAGAGTTGACCTCGGTCGTCAGGCTTTATGAGACTCCTCCTGTTTCTCAGCCCCTCTGTTTCGTTATTTTCCGGTGCTGCTCGTCTTTCTTTGTCAGCCCTTTTCACACATCCATCCATCCATCCCATCCATCCATCCATCCCATCCATCCATCCGCGAGCAGGGAGACAGCCACACATCAGGAAATAAGGACGGAGAGACGGAGAGAAATCGTGTAGGTGGCGATGTGCTGACTTTTACGCACTTCGTCAGAGAGGGAGCGAGGGAAAGAGCCAGAGAGAGGGAGCGAGGGAAAGAGCCAGAGAGAGGGAGCGAGGGAAAGAGCCAGAGAGAGGGAGCGAGGGAAAGAGCCAGAGAGAGGGAGCGAGGGAAAGAGCCAGAGAGAGGGAGCGAGGGAAAGAGCCAGAGAGAGTGCAACAGCGAGCAGGCGTCCTCTCGGTTGCCGTTCGGCTTGAGTCCGTGGTGTGCGGCCAGGGCCATAAATGTCACATCCTGTAACAGAGAGCAGGGAAGAGACGGGGTGCAGGCCCCTACAATCCCCCCCCCCCCTTACCTCACACTCATTTCGGGGGAACCTGGAGCATTTTGGGGACCAAGGGGCGATGAAGGCTCCAGATCTGCGAAGAACATCTCGCCGTAGCGGGTGCTCTTCAATCGTGGGGCCCCCCCGCTCCAAACTGTTGAGCAGACGACCGGGTCCCGAGACTCCCCCGCGCCTAAACTGAAGTGACAGTTATTGGCCCCTCTCGTCCAGAAGAAATTGTAAAGCTATTTCCTGTTTTGTCCCATTTCTCAGTAGGAGTGTTTTCCAATGCATTTGATACGGCCATATTAACCGTGCACTCTTGAGCCAAGTCCATAACTCTTTCCTGGATGGAATTTACTGCACAGTGTTATATTATAAGACGCTCTGTCTATGTGTCCCAGCATTTTTATTCTGCTCCGCCGCGTTCTCCGTCCCTAGTCACGACACGTCGTAAACCGCAACACAAACCCCCAAAAGAGCTGTGCTGTCCCCTCTGATGTTTATGTCCTTTGTTTACCCCCAATGAAGCTCTCTTTACCCAAAACACAAACATGAACGTAGCATGACTGACATACAAGTACGTTTCCACAGCAGATTATATTAGGAAATGTTTACAGCACAGAATGACAAAGGTTTCCCCTCGGCCTTCAATTTGTATGACCAGACGTAGGATTTCAGGCCATTAACTCCTTCTCCTGGTCATGCCCATTCAACAGATTTTATTTACGTGATAGGTTATGTGTGTGTGTGTGTGTGTGGTTGTGCGTGTGTGTACATGTGTGTGTGCGCACGTGTGTATGTGTGTGCACGTGTGTGTGTATGTGTGTTGAGTTGTCAGGGTGTCTGGTGATTCTCAGGGGGAGTGTTCCACATCTAAGCTCCATAACTCAAGAGATCCTTCAACTCTGCCTACTTCTCCACTCCTCCACTGTCCAGCCTAGTTCAGCCCAGCTCTGTTACACTCAATCTGGCCTGGCCTGAACCACAGTCCACCAGTCCAGCCTACCACTAGACTGTCCCAGCTCTGTTACACTCAATCTGGCCTGGCCTGAACCACAGTCCACCAGTCCAGCCTACCATTAGACTGTCCCAGCTCTGTTACACTCAATCTGGCCTGGCCTGAACCACAGTCCACCAGTCCAGCCTACCACTAGACTGTCCCAGCTCTGTTACACTCAATCTGGCCTGGCCTGAACCACAGTCCACCAGTCCAGCCTACCATTAGACTGTCCCAGCTCTGTTACACTCAATCTGGCCTGGCCTGAACCACAGTCCACCAGTCCAGCCTACCACTAGACTGTCCCAGCTCTGTTACACTCAATCTGGCCTGGCCTGAACCACAGTCCACCAGTCCAGCCTACCATTAGACTGTCCCAGCTCTGCATCCTGCTCATTTGCAGAATCTTTTACAAGGCTTCTGGTCGGGCTTTAATCCCCACATTTTATAGAAAATATCTAAAAAGGGGAGCATGAGGTTGTACTGTGGTCCTAGTGAGTGACTCAGGCTGAGAGAGGATTGTACACAATAAAGTCCTCTTTCCATTGCCACTCATGATAACCTCCAAGCCTCCACCAACACTCCTTAACTTCCCACATATTCTCCCACATAGAGATGTAGCCTATTCCACGTAACCATCCACATGCCCATGTGTAGCAGTAGGGTTGTAGCAGTGTGCAGACTGTGTCCAGGTGTCAGCGCAGGCACCACATGGTAGATGTCTTACTTTGTCACCACATCCCCTTCTCCTCTCTTCTCCTCTCTCCACCCGCTGTGATTTACTTCTCCTCCCCTCCTCTTTTTATTGGCCGGAGGTCACCAAGAATCTGGACAGTTTCACCCTGCTGAAAGCAGTAAAACACTAAGCAGACACTCCCCTCCTAACCTACACCATCACCGCTTAAGGTGTGTGTGTGTGTGTGTGTGTGTGTGTGTGTGTGTGTGTGTGTGTGTGTGTGTGTGTGTGTGTGTGCGTGCGTGCGTGTGTGTGTGTGTGCATGTGTGTGAGTGTGTGTGTGTGTGTGTGTGTGTGCGGGGCATCAGGAGGGCAGGAAATAGTGATTATGACATGGGCCGTCAAACTCTCATTGCATAGATTTTAAAGCACATATAAGGCCCACACACTGTCTGGGCTCTTGACGTTCTCCTGGTTTGTCTTGGCTTATTGTTTGGGTTTTAATGCATTGCAATGTTGCTGACCCCCCCCCCCCCCCCCCCCCACGCACACACACACACTCACCCTCCAGGTTTCCTGTGTGCCCCGGCTAGGCCCTCCCCTCATCACCCTCCTCCTCCATGTGTACACATTAGTGCCCTTAAGAGCACGTCCCGGGCTCTCAAGCCCTGCTCTACTCCAACCAGAGGGGCTCACCCCTCACACACTGCAATTAGCCTCCATCTGAGGAGCATTAGGCCATGCTGCTGTTTTAACACAGAGCACGTGTCCCAAAGTTGCGCCCTATTACCAATGTAGGGGGCCATTAGGGACTGAACCAGACCCGTGTTCTGACACCCACCGTAATGTCTTCCTCCACACTGGGCTTTCACCAGGGAGCTTCAGTGTGCTGTGACTTGAGGTTCAGGTGAAAGGACGCGGCCGGCGCTAGCCGACTGCTCATTTCAATTGCGGTTGGCAACGTTGGATGAGAGTTGGAGTTCAGTGGCAGGTTCCAGTGGAGTTTGACGTGGGAAAGCACATGTTCAGTTTGCGGCCCATGGATACCGAGGACAGTGTGCGTTTGTGTATAGGTTAGCATGCTAATTCCATATGTACATATATCTTAATGAGCACATTGAAGTGGTGGAATGCCTGAGACCCACATACGGTAGTCTTTGTCCTTAACATTAAATGGATGCTATTCATTAAATGCTAATTGTAATTGTAAAGACACAGGTGTTGGCATCCCATTCCCCGTCTGTCTGGCTCTTTCATTATCTCTCATGGGCAGCCGAGGACACCCTTTCAAAGACATGTAACGTTTTCAGGCAGGAAAATTATATTCATGTTCTTATTTTCTCCTGTGGAATTACTGACCTGTATTTTATGATGAGAAGAGGAAGAGAGAGAGAGAGAGAGAGGGTGGGGTGGAATGGAATGGTACCTGGGATGGAGGGATAGGATGGGATGAGGGTGTACGGTTGGGGTGTATGATGGGATGGTTGAGGGTTTGGGGTGGAGGGTTGGGATGGGATGGGATGGGAGTGAAAGGGTGGGATGGGGTTCTGGGGTAGAAGAATAGCGGGGTGGGGTGGTTGAGGGTCTGGGTGGTTGTTAATAGAGACGGGGGAGAGAGGGGGGGCTCCTTGGCTCCTGTTAATGATCATGATGTGCTTGTGAAAAGGCAGGCTGGCACTGGCATGGCTCAGGCCTACTATCACACCATCACACAATCACACTACATGGGGGCGCACAACGCTCAGCAGGCCCAGAGAATTCAGCTAATTTAAGAGAGGCTTCTGGATTATTGTTAGGGGCTGATATTACAGAGTATTGTAGTGTGCCATCCATTTGGCCACATCATTTTTTCCCCCAAGATCCTTCCATTTGTTGAATAGGTGTGAAAACTATAGAACCTAAGAATTCAGACACCAGGAAAACTGATGTCCGATGGGTACTGTACTTAGCACAGTATGAGGCTATTTGTTCTCTTTCTAGAAGAAAAAAACGTACCTGCTGCATACCGACCTGGTACCGACGAACCTGCCGTTTCTACTTGTAGAATCGCCCTGCTCGTCAATGACCGACATCTTGACTTTAAGCCAATCAGAAAGCACGACCCTCCACACCTGTCAGGAGTGACAAGAAAAAGGAAGATGGTTCCTTGCCCAGTGTTATCCACCTCCTTTTCATCTCCTCCGCATCTCAGTGCTAGAGGCATCACTACAGCCCCTGGTTCGATTCCAGGGTGTATCACAACCGGCCGTGATTAGGAGACCCATAGGGTGGCGCACAATTGGCCCAGTGTCATCCTGGTTAGGGTTTGGCCGGGGTAGGCCGTCATTGTAATTAAGAATTTGTTCTTAAAACTGACTTGCCTTGCTAAATAAAGAGACAAATAAATAGCTAGCTAACTAGTTAACATTAGGTTGCTAACTGAGCCAGGCAGTCACACACACTTCATATGAAATGAATGGGATGGTAAGTGCAGCACAATGCACACAACACTAAATGATTGTGATCTAGCAAGATGATGAAAAAAATATTTCATTCACTCTCTACTATCCCATACTGCCAGTTCCAGTCCGCTTCCTATCTAACGTTAGCTGAATGGTTAGTATTGCCATTTGCCAGTCAACCCAACATAGCTAGCTAGTTTGCTACTCCACTGACTCTTGGCAGCTGCTTCATTCAAAAACAAATCCATTGTGATTTAACAATAATGTTGCTAGCTACGCTAGGTATCTACACTGTTGCTGTGGCCATTTGGCTAGTATCAACAAGGGCAAGATCGGCGGTTGATCTGGACTATGTGAACAACAAAAAAGACTGCCGACACTGGGCAGAGGTGCTACGTATCTCTGGTATGTCTGAGGCTTAACAATGCATGGAGGCCTACTTGACTGTTAGCCCTATCCTCATTTAGGGTGGAAAGCAACACCAGTAGACTTTGACAGGTGACATCTTCACTTTTGTACAGCTAATGGTTTCTTCTACAGGTAATGTAATATGTCACCGTACCTTCTCAGTTTATATGTCACCGTACCTCTCTCTCTCTCTCTCAACTCTCTCCCTCCATCTTTCTCCATCTCTCTCTCTCTCACCCCACCTCTCTCTCCCCCTCTCTCCATTCTCTCCCTCTCTCCCTCTCGCTCAGCCCTTGCTCTTGATCCCTGCTTTCTGAGCAGATAGTTCAGGCAGGATTAATATTCCTGACACTTTGATGTCAAAACCAAGTATCACAAAGCAGGAGGAGGGTAAGGATGAGGGGGCGGCGGGCCGAGAGAGAAAGACAGAGGGGGATAAAGGAAAAGAAGGGGATAGAAAAGGTGGCAGAGATGTGAGGGATCATGGCTTGGCAGCGAGGCTAGATGTATAAGCTCACCCAGTCGAGTGTGTGTGTGTGCGTGTGTGTGTGTGTGGGTCCCCTGTTGGCAGCTTCCCGGCGCTACGAACCACAGCTGTGTGTGCAGAGGCGTGTCGTCGTGGCTACGGGGGGAGCGAGGGTCAACGAGGTAGTGCCGGCCCTAGCGTTGCTCTTTATTGGCTCCCGGGCAGAGGCACTGGCCCCGTCCATTAAGCCAATCACTCACACCTTGCTGACCCTTGACAGCCAATCAGCAGGCTATGCCTAGAGGAGAAGAGCAAACAGACAAAGGCAGAGGCGGCGAGGAAGGCATGTGATTGGACCATATGAGAGAGAGAGCGAGAGAGCGAGCATACTGTGTTTGTGCATCTGTGCCCTTGCATATTCTGTGTGCGTGCGTGCATGCGTGCGTGTGTGAGAGCAAGAGGCTCAGAGTGGGGCTGGTTAGCCTGGTTTCAGTGGAGGTGCCAAAGGTGAGAGCGTATGGTGGGCGAGAGCGCCCTTAATCTGTGCCTGACGAGGGCATGGGGAGCCTCCTTACAATAATTACATTAGAGTCAAGTGGATCACAGTATCTGACAGCAACACATTTTTGCCCTCAAGGAGAATCCCTGGTTAATTGTCATCTGCCAAGAAGGAGCAGGCTCTGGTAGTGCCTACCTATATTGTATAGAGGTTTAGAGTTAGAGGAAGACAGGGGAGAGGGAGAGAGAGCGAGAGAGTGTGCCTGCATATAGTGTGTGTGTGTTTGCGTGTGTGTGTGCGTGTGTGAGAGAGGGGTAAGAGAGCAAGTAGAAAGACTGGTGTCTCAGAGGAATATGGCCATGCATTGTATGTGCGTCAATTCATGTGCAGTTCCTGAACATTTGCACAATGTTCACGTGTGGGTAAGTGCTTCCGTGAGGTACACGGTGTGTGTCTGTTCCTGTATACACGTACAAGATTGTGTATTTGTGCATCTATAGGAACGTGCTGACGTAAATGGCGGCGCATGTGTATCTTTTGTGTGTGACTGTTTACATCCTTTTGTGTGTGTGTGTGTGTTTGTGTGCACCTCTTTGTATAACTGTGTGTATAATAAGTGTGTATGCATGCGTGCGTGTGTAAATGTGTTTGTGTGTTGGAGCTGAGCTACGGGGCTGTAAGTGTTGGCAGTATGGTGCTTGTGGCGGTGCTGCAGGCAGGGGAGGGTAGCTAGCTGGATCACTGGAGCCTAGCTATCCGGCTGAGGGGAGGAGAGGTTGATCTGTTTAGTGTCCGTCTCCTGCCAGCTTTCACTGGTCATTAAAAGCAGCCCGTTATCAGGCAGCGCAGGGAGGGACTCACAGACCAGGAAGGCTGCAGCGTCTTCAGGTAACAGCTCCTTATCTGCCTGCTGATTGCCTTCACGCTTCCAAACCGGCTGACGTTGGCATCTCAATCAGTCTTTAAATAATCTGCGAGAGAGAGGAGGCCTGCTTGCATGTCGACGGGCGAATATTAATGCGAGAGGCGTACGGGGAGACGCGTATACGGGAAACAAACAAACAATTCCTAAATCTGCCTGGGTGTTGCTACCTTGCTGGGCGCCCCAATCCAACGCACAGATCCCAGTGCTCTATAGGCTTTAGATCCAAACAGCGTAGCTGTGTTGAGGAAGCTGTTCATGAATCACAATGTAGGGCCTTTAGACGGTTATTTCATCTTGTCCTTATAGATTTTTCTCACTAATTTTCAGGGTTATCAGATCTTCCACATGTATCTCGGAGAAAGCTGGGCCCGTATCCACAAAGTATCTCGGAGTAAGAGCGATGATCTGCCCATATCGTCTGTCATTACGATCTGAAAGGCTAAACGGATCCTAGTCCGGCTCTGAGATGCTTTGTGGATACGGGCCCAGGTCAGTATGACAGGTGTGAGAAACTTTAGTGCATGGACTATGAAAGGTAATTGTCTTTGTTGTGGAGGTAAGAAAATATTCAGGGGAGTAGGTGAGTGATGTCTGTCAACTTTAGGGCAGAAATATCTTTCTGCCAAGGGTTTGGCTGACATGGAACACCAACCCTCCCACACACACCTCTGAGGTCAGGGCTCTGTGCAGGCCAGTCAAGTTCTTCCACACCGATCTCGACACATTTCTGTATGGACCTCGCTTTCTGCACAGGGGCAGTGTAATGCCGAAACAGGAACGGGCCTTCCCCAAACTGTTGCCCCAAAGTTGGAAGCACAGAATGGTCTAGAATGTCCCTACTCTGGAACTGTTTGTGCCTAGCCCAAACCATGAAAAACAGCCCCAGACCATCATTCAAATTCAAGTTCAAATGATCTTTATTGTCCCGATTGGAAAATGTGTTGTGGAGTCAGGGTTCAACAATTTAAAAAAAACGACAACATTAAAAACAGTGACAACCATAACACTGATATACACAACATTTCCTTTCATGTGGAGATTCAGAAAGTCTGAAGGCCTGTGGGATAAAATAGTTATTGTAACTGTAGCTATTGAGTTTGGGAAGTTTAAAATGACGACACCAAACTTTACAGTTGGAACTATGCATTGGGCAGGTAGCGTTCTCCTGATATCTGCCAAACCCAGACTCGTCGTTCAGACTGCCAGATAAAGTGTGACTAATCTCTCCAGAGAACACATTTCCACTGCTCCTGAGTACAACGGCGGCAAGCTTTACACCGCTCCAGCCGACGCTTGGCATTGCACATGGTGATCTTAGGCTTGTGCGCGGCTCTTCTGCCACGGAAGCCCATTTCATGAAGCTCCCGATGAACAGTTATTGTGCTGATGTTGCTTCCAGAGGCAGTTTGGAACTCGGCAGTGAGTGTTGCAATTTTTACGCTCTACGCGCTTCAGCACTCGCGGTTCCGTTCTATGAGCTTGTGTGGCCTACCACTTCTCGGCTGAGCCGTTGTTGCTCCTGGACGTTTCCACTTCACAACAACAGCACTTACAGTTAACCGGGGCAGCTCAAGCAGGGCGGAAATTTGACCAACTGACTTGTTGGAGAGGTGGCATGCTATGACAGTGCCACGTTGAAAGTCACTGAGGTCTTCAGCAAGGCCAGTGTTTGTCTGTGGAGACTGCATGGCTGTATTCTTGATCTTATACACCTGAAAACAACGGTGTGGCTGAAATAGCCAAATACACTAATTTGAAGGGCTGTCCACATACTATTGTATACACTATATAGTGTGTTTGTGTTATTTCCTTATTTATTTTCTTATTGATTTCCATTGTCCTGTTTGTGACAGTCTTGATTATAATTTTTTCTGATATTATTGATATTGTTAATTAATCTCTCTCTCTCTCTCTCTCTCTCTCTCTCTCTCTCTCTCTCTCTCTCTCTCTCTCATCTGTCTCTCTATCCCTTTCTTTCTCTCTCTCTCTCTCTCTCTCTCTCTCTCTCTCTCTCTCTCTCTCCCTCTCTCTCTCCCTTTCTTTCTCTCTCTCTCATCTCTCTCTCTCTCTCCCTTTCTTTCTCTCTCTCTCATCTCTCTCTCTCTCTCCCTTTCTTTCTCTCTCTCTCTCCCTTTCTTTCTTTCTTTCTTTCTTTCTTTCTTTCTTTCTTTCTTTCTTTCTTTCTTTCTTTCTTTCTTTCTTTCTTTCTTTCTTTCTCTCTCTCTCTCTCTCTCTCTCTCTCTCTTTCTCTCTCTCTCTCATCTCTCTCTCTCCCTCTCTCTCTCCCTTTCTTTCTCTCCCTTTCTTTCTTTCTCTCTCTCTCTCTCTCTCTCTCTCTCTCTCTCTCTCTCTCTCTCTCTCTCTCTCTCTCTCTCTCTCTCTCTCTCTCCCTTTCTCTTCTTCTCTCTCTCTCTCTTTCTCTCTCTCTCTCTCTCTCTCTCTCTCTCTCTCTCTCTCTCTCTCTCTTTCTCTCTCTCTCTCTCTCTCTCTCTCTGATGCAAGATCACTGTGATTATGGATATCCCATGTGAGGCTGTGGCGCTGCAGCTGGAGCTGGGGCTGTCAAAATAGGCAGGCCCCTGTCTTCAGGAAAAGGTCACCAGCAGGTGCTGTGAACTCCTTGTCAGCTCATCACTCCTCAACCAAATGGATAATGTTCAACATATTGACTTCCCAGGGAAAAAGTACAGGAAAGGAAAAATAGGTGTTTTATATGATTTTATTTTTTCTTCGGCACCGAGAGAAAAGCCAACGGGAGGTGAGGGATTTATAGAAGTCTTTGTGGACTATTACCGAGGATCAAATCACAGGATTATTTGACTGCTATTTCCCTGTTGTCACCTCTTACCCAGTCCTGGGTGTATTGATAATACCTTAGAGGCTAGACTGCTGGTTATTAACATGCTGGGTGTCCTTTTGCTACCCCATAACCGGCCATAACTATTCACGTCTCACCAGAGGCCTTTGGGAACCGAAAACCTATAGCCTGGTAGTACAGTTTTGTGCAGACAGACAATAATGTTGTGATGATATAAGCTGGATCTATTCAACCCATAGGAAAAGGCTCCCTGCAGTTGCTTTACTCATGGTTTGGTATGAGGCTGACCAATGAACAGTACCCTGTAGTCATCACTGACCTGCCATAGGTGACATCAAAGTAATAACACTTTCTCTCCCGCTCTCTTTGACCCTCCCTCCCCTCCCTCCCTCCCTCCCTCCCTCCCTCCCTCCCTCCCTCCCTCCCTCCCTCCCTCCCTCCCTCCCTCCCTCCCTCTACCTCATTCCTGACTTATCTATGTCTTTCCCCCCTCCCTCTCTCCTCCCTCCTTCTCTCTGCTCTCATCCATATGATGTGTGACATGTATCATTGCTTAGGACTACTCCAGGCTCGACATGTTGACATTCCCCCATGTCTCTTCATCCTTCCCTGTAGGCTCCAGTGGTGTTGAGTTGTGTGGATGAATGATATTGATCGCACACAGTGGTTGAGAAGGGGGGGGGGGGGGAGACAAACCAGGGCCTCTCACTCACTATAGCTTTCCTACAGTCTTTTTTTTCTCTCTTAAACTTGTGTTTCCATGGCAACCATACCATATCTGGAGCAGATAGTGAGGGGCTATGGAAACAATCCCATTGGTGAAAAAGGACCATGTAAGTTCACTGAGGTGTCGCTGTTCTGCCGGGTGTAGCGTGTCTCTTCGGTACGAGCGCCCAGAGTGGGGAAAGCCCTCAGCAGATGCGACATGGCGTCAATGGCCAAAGCAGGATGCCAATATCGTCTTACGATGATGCCCTTGAGGCCCAGGTATGTTGTGTCAATGTCAATTATGAGGTGTCAATACCTGCGTCAGAATAAAAGGCCTCACTCTGATTGAGTTAGCCACACCGGTATCCGAGGAGACCCGTTAGATAGATCCCTGATGAAAATATGGAATCCGCAGTGCCACTGTCCGACTCCACAGTCTATGTTGTTGTTTTTGATTCGTTGACAAAAGCGGAGGTGATGAATGACAGTACATATTCTTCTGTTCTATCGCACGTGCTATGACGTCCGGGGGGGGGGGGGGGGGACGACGACGACTGTGTTTGTTGCTTGCAGTAACTTCTTTGCTCATTGTAATATTGCAAACCGTTGTGGCAGTTTGGTCGTCAAGGATTTCACCTCTAAAGACAAAGGAGAAGATCCCAGACACTGGAAGAACGCCACCTTTTGCTTTGAATACTTTGGCTTATTCGAAGAAACTGTTCAAATCCCACACCATACAAGGCACCAATGGATATCCCACAACTATTTTACTCGCCTAAAGTCCATTGAAAGCTATGTGGTGGGGATGTGCCCTATGATACAAGTGGAGTTCCCCCAGGCAGCCTTAACAGTAGAGCCCATGCTGAGAGTCCCACCACAAGTATGCAGGGTGTTCGTTGGCTCCCATGAAGCAGGTTCCCATGCAGGGGAGGGGATGCACATGGACAGGATGAAGGCTGTGTGAATCAGGGCCAGTCCCAAAGTACCAGCTGGAGGAGGGAGGGAGGGCTGAAATTGGGCTGTCAAACCACTGGTCAGGAGGTGGGATGGGGAGTCGGGGATAAGTAGATGGTTAGAGGTCACGTTTTTTTTTACGGTTGAGTGTGTAGTGACGAGGAGTGGGGTCTTAGATGTGCACGGATTGTAGGGTCTTTCTCTCTCATTCACACGCACACACACGCATGCAGCCCCACACTGTTAAGGCGAGAGTAATGGAGCAGTGTGTGACCTTCATGAGGTATGTCGTTAGCCCCCGTGATTACAAGGGTTCAACATTGGTCGAAAACACACAAGACTATGTGTAGCAATGCTATAATGTGTGCGTGTGCATGTGCGCGCATGCGTGCTGTGCATATGTGTAGAGGCTGTATGCGCATGCGTGTGTGGGAGCGTGCTTGTGCCTGTGAGTGTGTGTGTGTGTGTGTGTGTGTGCGTGTGTGTGTGTGTGTGTGTGTGTGTGTGTGTGTGTGTGTGTGTGTGTGTGTGTGTGTGTGTGTGTGTGTGTGTGTGTGTGTGTGTGTGTGTGTGGATGTGGTCTACTCCTCCGCCCTAGCGCTCTTGTTCTCCCAGCTGTCCTAACACAGCACTGTGTTGACAGTCAACACAGCTGCAGGTCAGAGAGGCCCTGGGCTCTGGGTTGGTCAGACATGGGCTAGGAGCACCAGTGGAGGGGGGCAACGGTGCAACACACATCCCAGCACAGTGTCTCCACACCAACCCCAAAACACCTCGGGCCACGGACCACGGAGCCCTTGGCCCCCTTGGCTCTTGGAGGTTACCGCCATAACACAACGACGACAACAACACACATTTCCAAGTGACCTTTGCTCCCGAGTGGCGCAGCGGTCCAAGGCACTGCATCTCAGTGCTAGATGCGTCACCACAGACCGTGGTTCGATTCCAGGCTGTATCACAACCGGCAGTGATTGGGAGACCTATAGGGCGGCGCACAATTGGCCCAGCGTCGTCGCGGTTTGGCCGGGGTAGGACGTCATTGTAAATAAGAGTTTGTTCCTTACTGACTCGCCTAGTTAAATAAAGGCTAAATATCAAATAAATAACTGACTCAATCCAGAGAGTGGTTGCTGTTGTGGATGTTAAAGCTCTCCAACACATGTATTTTAGACCCTACTCCTCGTGATTGTAAAGGGAATGTAGCATTCAGGATCAATATTGTGATTTATCATCCATGAGTATGTTTTTAACAGATGACATTAGCATCCAGAACAGACACAGTCCCATTATGGGGTGGCTGACCTCTGGGTTGATTGATAGACTGTCTGACCCTGATTCTCTCGGTGTCATGGCCTCCGTGTCAGAGAGACCTTGTTGTTGTAACCCACCTATCTCTTTGTGTATCCCCTGAGAGAGTCCGTGCAGGGCCAACCCACAGACACTCACGCACACTCGCAGTGTGTGTTCGAACTGCTTTTCATTCAATCACATATGGCTACAAATATTAAATACACATTCGTTCAAGTGGGCAGAATATTGTATACATAGCCTACAGAAATTGGTTCAGTTATGGCCCCAAAAAGTGAATATTGTAACCTAGGCCTACGTACATGTAAATACCTGTTCATTTGAGCAGAATATTGAATATACATTCATTCATATGGTTATATAAAGGATGAAGGTTAAAAGCAGACTACAAATCAAATCAAATCAAATGTTATTTGTCACATGCGCCGAATACAACAGGTGGAGACCTAACACGGAACCCAAACCGGCTGCGCGGGTGCGCCATCGTGCGCCATCATGCGCCATCGTGCGCTATCGTGCATGCATTTATTTTGTCCCCCTACACCAAACGCGATCACGACACGCAGGTTAAAATATCAAAACAAACTCTGAACCAATGACATTCATTTGGGGACAGGTCGAAAAGCATTAAACTAATTTGTCCTATTTAGCTAGCTTGCTGTTGTTAGCTAATTTGTCCTGGGATATAAACATTGAGTTGTTATTTTACCTGAAATGCACAAGGTCTTCTACTCCGACAATTAATCCACACATAAAACAGCCAACCGAATAATTTCTAGTCATCTCTCCTCCTTCCAGGCTTTTTCATCTTCGACGTTATATGGTGATCGGCATCTACACTTTTACCATGACAACCGGCAAAACATTTCGTCTTTCAATCACCCACGTGGGTATAACCAATGAGGAGATGGCACAAGGGGACCTGCTTCTATAAACCAATGAGTAGATGGGAGAGGCAGGACTTTCAGCGCGATCTGCGTCAGAAATAGGAATGACTTCTATTTTAGCCCTTGGCAACTCAGACGCTTGCGCGAGCAGTGTAGGTGCGATAATTGAATAACATCTATTTCTAAATGTATTTTGCAACGCTCGCCCACACGACGTGTCCGGTCTGGTCAGCATGTTACAGTGAAATGCATACTTACAAGCCCTTAAAACCAACAATGCAGTTTTAAGAAAAATACCTTAAAAAAGAAAATAAATAAAAGTAACAAATAATTGTAGCAGTAAAATAACAATAGCGAGGCTATAAACAGCGGTACCAGTACAGAGTCAAGTTGTGGGGGCACCGGTTAGTCGAGGTAATTGAGGTAATATGTACATGTAGGTAGAGTTATTAAAGTGACTATGCATAGATAATAACAGAGAGTAGCAGCAGCGTAAAAAGGGGGGAGGTCAGACAATGTAAATAGTCTGGGTAGCCATTTGATTAGCTGTTCAGGAGTCTTACGCCTTGGGGTTAGAAGCTGTTTAGAAACCTCTTGGACCTAGACTTGGCACTCCGGTAACGCTTGCCGTGCGGTAGCAGAGAGAACAGTCTATGACTAGGGTGGCTGGAGTCTTTGACAATCTTTTGGGCCTTCGTCTGACACTGCCTGGTATAGAGGTCCTGGATAACAGGAAGCTTGAGCCCAGTGATGTACTGGGCCGTACGCACTATCCTCTGTAGTGCTTTGCGGTCAGAGGCCGAGCAGTTGCCATACAAGGCAGTGCTGCAACCCGTCAGGATGCTCTCAATGGTGCAGCTCTAGAAACTTTTGAGGATCTGAGGACCCATGCCAAATCTTTTCAGTCTCCTGAGGGGGAATAGGTTTTGTTGTGCCCTCTTCATGACTGTCTTGGTGTGCATGGACCATGTTAGTTTGTTGGTGTTGTGGACACAAAGGAACTTGAAGCTTCGATGAGAATGGGGGGCGTGCTCGGTCCTCCTTTTCCTGTAGTCCACAATCATCTCCTTTGTCTTGATCACGTTGAGGGAGATGTTGTTGTCCTTGCACCACATTGTCAGGTCTCTGACCTCCTCACTATAGGCTGTCTCATTGTTGTCTGTGATCAGGCCTAACACTGTTGGGTCATCAACAAACTTAATGATGGTGTTGGAGTCGTGCCTGGCCGTGCAGTCATGAGTGAACAGGGGGTGTAGGAGGGGACTGAGCACGCACCCCTGAGCGGCCCCTGTGTTGAGGATCAGCATGGCGGATGTGTTGTTACCTACCCTTACCACTTGGGTGCGTCCCGTCAGGAAGTCCAGGATCCGGTTGCAGAGGGAAGTGTTTAGTCCCAGGGTCCTTAGCTTAGTGATGAGCTTTGAGGGCACTATGGTGTTGAACGCTGAGCTGTAGTCAGTGAATAGCATTCTCACATAGGTGTTCCTTTTGTACAGGTGTAACAGGGCAGTGTGGAGTGCAAAATAGATTGCATCATCTGTGGATCTGTTGGGGATGTATGCAAATTGGAGTGGGTCTATGGTTTCTGGGATAATAGTGTTGATGTGAGCCATGACCAGCCTTTCAAAGAACTTCATGGCTACAGACGTGGCTATAGACTTGGACACAGGGACTATGTAGGTCTGCTTGAAACATGTTGGCATTACAGACTCAGACAGGAAGAGGTTGAAAATGTCATTGAAGACTAGCCAGCTGGTCAGCGTATGCTCGGAGTACACGTCCTGGTAATCCGTCTGGCCCTGACGCCTTGTTAATGTTGACCTGTTTAAAGGTCATCCAGAACAGCTGATGCTCTCATGCATGTTTCAGTGTTACTTGCCTCCAAGTAATTTAGAAGTAGAAGTAATTTAGCTCGTATGGTAAGCTCGTGTCACTGGGCAGCTCTTGTCTGTGCTTCCCTTTGCAGTCTGTAATAGTTTGCAAGCCCTGCCACATCCAGTGAGCGTCGGAGCCAGTGTAGTTTGATTCGGTCATAGTCCTGTATTGACGCTTTGCTTGTTTGATGGTTCGTCGGATAGCATAGCGTGATTTCTTATCAGCTTCCTGGTGAGAGACCCGCACCTTGAAAGCGGCAGCTCTACCCTTTAGCTCAGTGTGGATGTTGCCTGTAATCCATGGCTTCTGGTTGGGGTATGTACGTACAGTCACTGTGGGGACGATGTCATCGATGCACTTATTGATGAAGCCAGTGACTGATGTGGTGTACTCCTCAATGCCATCGGAAGAATCCCGGAACATATTCCAGTTTGTGCTAGCAAAACAGTCCTGTACCTTAGCATTTGCTTCATCTGATCACTTTTTTATTGACCGAGACACTGGGGCTTCCTGCTTCCATATTTGCTAGTAAGCAGGAATCAGGAGGATGAAATTATGGTCAAATGGAGGGCGCATCTCTGTGTGTGGAGTAAAGGTGGTCTAGAGTTTTTTCCCTCTGGTTGCACATTTAACATGCTGCTTTCAAATCCCCAGCCACTAGGAGCGCCACCTCTGGATGAGCGTTTTCCTGTTTGCTGAAGGCCGTATACAGCTCATTGAGTGCGGTCTTTGTGCCAGCATCGGTGGTGGTAAATAGACAGCTGCGAAAAATATAGACGAAAACACTCTAGGTAGATCGGGTGGTCTACAGTTTATCATGCTGTATCATGCTTATCAGCTTACCTCAGGCGAGCAAAACCTTAGATATCGTGCACCAGCTGTTGTTTACAAATATACATAGACCGCCACCCCTTGTCTTACCAGAGGCTGCTGTTCTATCCTGCCGGTGCAGTGAATAATCCGCCAGCTGTACGTTATTCATGTCGTCGTTCAGCCACGACTCTGTGAAACATAAGATATTACAGTTCTGTAATTTTGTAATTTTCAAAATTTTCCGTATCATAATGAGACTAAATTAAATGACATAGGCCATATGGATTTTGTAAGGTCCTATATTAAATTAACTTATTAGACTGTTCAAATGTAGGGGACAAGGCAGACATTTTACATAAACATTTTCCGTTGGTAGGTCTACCAACGTGTCGGAAAGCCTTCTCACTGATCATTGTGACTTGAATTGGAATAACGTGAATAATGATCATGATGATGATGGTGAGAGCCCAGTGTCGCCCTTTAATCATAGTCTGTTGTTACTTTGTGTCTCTAAAATCACAACGTTTCTATTTCTATAGTCATGTGACAAAGAGTCTGTTTTAACTGAAATGTCAGCCTTTTACCCCTAAAAAATGGGCGCATTAAATATTACATTTTCATAACAGATTTTAAAAAATGTGGTATGCTATAGCCCATACGAACAAATATATTTTAGCCCATATAAACAAGACCTTTGTGTGATTTAATGAAATGCATAAAACAGACACAACATTGTTTCATATTCTTTAATAAAAATAGTCAGAAACAGAAACAGACAAGAGGCTATACAGCTGGCTTCACATGTTCCCCCGCCAAATAGGCCTACAAGGAAACTCAAAGTATTTCAACGAAGTTGATTGCGTGGGGGGGGGGGTCTGTGCGCTGCGTGGTACCTTCCACAAAAAGTTTAGCTCGACAAAAAGACAAGTAAACACACACACACACGCACACACACACATATACATTTGACGTGTTCCTTTCCGGCCCCTGAGGACAGATCAGGCACAGCTGTGACTCGGGGGGTCATGTGTCTCGGCGAGGTCAGACTGAGCAGGGCTGGCAGACTCGGAGAGGGGGTCAGAGGTCACTCCCAGCAGCCCCGGCGGTGTGAAAGGTTAGGTGTCAGAATGCAGAGTAGGGTTTCAAAAGCCAATGGTGAGAGATCCCAGATTTATAGATACCCATTGCAGCCTGGATTCTCTGTCTAGTAATTACACTGAATATGAGCATGCCCGGTGAGGCTTGGCAGACATATTTCATTTCCACTAAAGCCCCTGTAGACTGAAATAATACATGAGATAACCAGTGAGAGAACAGAGAGGAGAGCAGGGGGCAGAAGAGAGGAACGAGACAGAAAAGCAGAAAGAGGGAGTTAGAGAGAGAGAGCGAGAGAGAAGGGGAAGGGGTCATATTTGTTACCAAACAAAACCCCATTCCTAGCAACAAGACCTTTGACGTCAAATTCCAGACCGACACAGAGAAGGTCACAGGGACCATCCCAGTGGGATGAGAGGAGTCGGAGTAGCACACAGCCCGGACGGCAGGGAGCGACAGCGCAGCCAGACCACAGGAGAACAGATGGAGGGGAGCGAGGGAGTGAAAGAAAAGAGGACAACAATTAGATTAGTTTAGAAAAGTGAAGTTGCGATGCAGTTTGCAATATCCTGCTTGGTGGAAGTTTCCCGTGAGAACCCCAAACGGGCAACAGAGGGCCCAGACAGACAGTTCAAACATGTTTACCCCTCGTTGGAAGGTACAAATTAAATTAGCGCCGCCACAAAAGAGGGGATGTTTTCCCCTTCTGTTCTGATGTCATGGTAGTGGGGCAGCATAGAGTGGGGGTCGTCCCGGCCTGACCTGCGTGCATTCATCTTAGAGACCATTCATCTTCCCTCTCTCTCTCTCTCTCTCTCTCTCTCTCTCTCTCTCTCTCTCTCTCTCTCTCTCTCTCTCTCTCACTCTCGCTCTCCTTGCACCAAACACTGTATGAAATTGCTAGCCACTCAGTCCAGGGCATTCCTCTGCCTACACACGTAGGCACACACACACACACAGACACACGCACGCACGCACACACACACACACACACAGAGCAAGAGCAAGGATATAGCTGAGCGTTGTTTACAACTTCACCTCCGCCTTACAAATCCTCTAAGACTACGATTTCCCTCTCTCTTTCAAAGTGTTCACCTTGTACCATTTGAGAGGTTCCGTTCCTCTCGGAACAATGGTGATGCAACCCTGCTGCTAACAAGGCCGAAGCAGATTGAATTGGAGATCATGACTGTAATTGCTTGATAATTGCAGTGACTGTAGCCTTGGCAGGGTCCCACTCTGTGAACACATCCCAGCTAGCTCAGTCACTGTGTGCACGGCTATGTTGTGTTGTGATGATAAGCAGTGTGTGACAATGGATAGAAGGAGGAATGGGTGTGTGTGTGTCGGTACGCTCGACCCAGCCTGGAGGCCATGCTACATTCTTGGAGCCGGGTGTTTTTTCTCTCTCATCTTATGGGAAGCGTTGGTGGATCATAAATGCTTCATAAATACTTCCAGACACAGAGCAAGGACACGGCAGCTATCGCTGAAAGGCCTTCAACCCTGCAACATCTCCCCCTTGTATTTTTAGAACACTTTGTGTTCCAATGTTTTGTTGTAATGTGAGCAAAGGTTGATGACTCAACCCTAGCCATCTATGGATGGTACTCCTATGGGCATTACAACATGTTTATATGGTTCAGTCATGGAAAGGGGTTGCTATGTAAAAATCCATGTGTGCATCCGGAAATCTTGGAGTAGCTGTGTTCGATATTTGAACACAGAAATCCTGTTCAAAAGATTAAGCAACACACAGTTTGTATTACTGTTAAGGTTCTGCGTGTCAGCTCTGTGTGTCAGCGTGTGTCATTGGTCATCTCTCTCGCTCTCTTTCTGTGGCACGCACACACACAGACACACACAGACACACACACTTGTGATTTCATTTGACGCAGCCCTTATCCCTGGGTTCACATGTTCCCATTCCAAGACGTGCACAGAGACCAAATTAACAGCCGTACAAAAATTCCCTTGTAAATGATACAAACACAACACAAACATACACCATTTATGAGGGAAGTCATTCAGAAAGGAAACATTTCCAAATGTTTATATTGTGTATTAACTGCTGTTAATACTGCTGGCCTGAGACAGGGGGGGGGGAGAGAGAGCGAGAGAGAGGAGCTGCAATGTGTTCTGGGGAAAAGGCAGGCGGCCAGCTGAAAATGGGCTCTGTTGCTGTTCCTACTCCCTCCAGGGAGGTGGGAACAAGTAAAACAAACAAACAGTGAGAGAAAGTGTTTCTTTCTTTAATGACAGAGTGAGAGATAGAGAGAGAGAGAGGCCTGGAGAAGGCAGGGCAAGGAGCTGGGCCCAGTGTGTCAGCTGTCAGCCTCCTATGTGTGTGTGGTTGAACCCTCTGGCCTGCCTGTTTTCAGCCCAGCAGCCCACACAAAGGCCCAGAGGGGCCACACACACAAACGGGTAAACAATACCATTGTTTACTATTTTGTTTATTATGTTGGGAGAGATTAGTTGTTATTGATTTTTACAGAGAGTAGAGTGGAGGCAGTGGACGAGGTTCCCACTAGTAACCCACAACACCCCCCCCCCCCCCCCCCCCCTCCAGCCCCCCCTCCTACGCCATTCAGGCCGTCACACCCCTGTCAGTTCCTATAACGGGGCCCTACCTGAAGTATGCAGATCAGGCCTTTGTGATGTCCTGTCCCGGGCGGACGGCCATTCTTCTGGCCCTGGGGCTATTATGGCCTCATACTCAGCACTCCTGGGGTCATAGCCTTTCAACCTCAGGGGCTCGACTTCTGCCACCGCTGCCTGACAAATCACCCAGCGCAAAACAAAGGAGCGGCAGGGCCTTAGCGTGAGAGAGCAGGCCAAATGGCCTCGCGTTGCGCCGTTACGGCCCGCGCTGCTATCCCAGCCCCGCTGAAAGTGGACAAAGGGGAGGAAAGAAGATGAGGGAAGGAGAGAAGAAAAAAAGAGAGGAGAGAGAGAGAGAGAGAGAGAGAGAGAGAGAGAGGGAGAGAGGAGGGGAGGGGGAAAAAACTGACATTTGGGCTCTTTCATTTGGGGGGACTATGATAAATGGCTGGCCTTTTGCTGGGCTATGCTCCCCCAGTGCTCTCTCTGAGCCTCCCTTGACAAGAGAGCCTTTGAGGGCGAGCGGACCTCACAAACATAGCTCTTTGTCCCAGACTGGCCCGAGCCAAGACCTGACCGCTATGACTTTAATCAACCACCCAAAGCATGTGTGTGCGTGCGCGCGTGCGTGTGTGTGTGTGTGCGTGTGTGTGTGTGTGTGTGTGTGTGTGTGTGTGTGTGTGTGTGTGTGTGTGTGTGTGTGTGTGTGTGTGTGTGTGTGTGTGTGTGTGTGTGTGTGTGTGTGCCTGTACATGTGAAGTGTGTGTGAAACAGAAAGAAAGTGTGGGTGAGAAAAAGATAGAAAGGGAGTCAGAGAGGTCCGCTTTCCTTTACTCCTTCATAGTCATTCAGAACTTAGCCTTGGGCTGGGGTTTGGAGAACAGGGGCCAACTGGAATTTGGAGTAGTGTTCAAACTCACGCTTGAGGCATCTTTCAAATTGCCTGCTGCAAAAACAACTACCCGAATTTACCCTCAAGTAGTGAGGCCATCGGCCAGCTGAACTAAAGAATTTTAATTGTGATCCACCGGCAATTTAATTGTTCGTCTCACTGTACTGTATGAGAAAAATGAGTATTTTCTATCTGTCTATATTTACTTCTACTACAGGGGCAATTAATAATTACACAGTATATCAGGAGCATCACGGCAAGCCTACAAAGGCAAATTATCCAGTTCAGAGCGTTACAATCGAGTTAATGGGTTGCAAAAGCTGATTAGCAAGTTTGACAAAAATGTCTGAAAAAAAAAACAGGGTGAATGCCTTTAGTGGCATAGAGGGAACTTTACGGTAGGTTAATTGTTTATGATGAAGCTGCACTGGAGGCGAGAGTGTACGGGGGTAGGATTACACGCCGGTTAAACTTAATGCCGAGCCAGAGGGGGAAATCGCTGGCTAGAGCTGTGCAAAGATGTTCTCCCCTCATATCCCTATCATTATGGTAGGATGCACTTTGTGGGTGTCTGCGTGTGTGTCAGCGTGTGTATGTGAGAGAAAGAGAGAGAGAGCGAGAGAGAGAGAGAGAGAGAGAGAGGGAGAGAGAAAGAGAGAGAGAGAAAGAGAGAGAGAGAGAGAGAGAGAGAGAGAAAGAGAGAGAGAGAAAGAGAGAGAGAGAGAGAGAGAGAGAGAGAGAGAGAATTGGGGGAGGAGAGCGGAGGTTATGGGAGCTTTTGTCTTTGTCAGCCCTCACCCATCTCTAATCCCAGCTCTGCATTTAGTCATTTAGACTCCTTCCTCTTTCAGTGTCAGTGTCTCTGTCTGCTCAACATCGCCTGTGGCCATACTGCAGCCAGACAGACGTGGTGCGTTCACACTCAGATCGCTACATTGGCACAGGCGACAGGTAGACAAAGTGGATTTGTGTGTGTGTGTGTGTGCGTGCGTGCGTGCGCGTGTGTGTGTGTGTGTGTGCGGTGAGGGCAAACACAACACACTGTGCCATGGTGCCATAATACCCGCCCTTGCCCAGTGGCCCAGATTAAATCCAGGCTTTGATCCACCCCCTAATCGGAGATTACAGGCCCAGGGCTGAGGGTGGGTGCACTGCCTGCCAGCGCCACTGAGATCCTCCCTGCTCCCCCCACTGGAAAACTGGCAATTGACATGAGCTTTAGAGCTGCCTAATACAGAGGCGGGCAGAAATAGACCCCGTAATGCCTTTCATGGTCAAGACTCAATGACTCCTTTTCACTGCTGCATTGGTGTCAATGGGAGTAGTGACACTGACAGAGACCATTTTAGTCGAGGGGACAGAATGGTACATCCGCGTCAACAGATATTAGATGCGTTGTCGCGGTGCCAGAGGATGAAATGATGGACATTTTGTTAGATTGTAAAGTTAATTTCAGTGGCATACGTTGGGTGGGGTGGTTGATTCGTTCGGGGTCAAGAGCTCCCAGTCTCAATGTGAAACAAAAGGCTGAGTCTCTGAGCTGAGTCGCTTTAATGCTACAGTGAGTTTGATTTACAGCCCATCTGCAACTGAACAAACACTCTTTGACTAGGCCGAGGCAACAACAAAAAAAAAATGCACTTTAGCCCCAGTGTCGTTAGCCAATTTTCCCAGTTTATATAAACAAGGCCGTGGCTGATTACACTTGGGGTCCTCCTGAAATAATAGTTTACAACAGTGCGCATTAAAAATAATTAGCCCTAACCCAATAAAGTTGGGGAGCCACAAGACTGGGTTGAGTTAAAGCTAAAGCAAGGCCTCTCTCTCTCTCTCTCTCTGAAGCTCACGAGCTGCTAGCAGTTTGCATGGTTAGCGCTGTTAGCGTGTTCCTTGGTTTAAAGAATATCTAGACTGGGTCCCAAATAGTAGCTCAATTGGTAGGTCACGGTGCTTGCAATGCCAGGATAGTGACTTTCACTCCTGTTCCCAACCCCTACGTAAAATGCATGTACACCACGCCTGTAAGTCACAAAAGAATCTGCTAAGAGGAGGATGTAATTGACAGGTAAAGAAGTTGAGAAAGGAGTAGCTTTGTTGTGACCTCATCCTGTCCTCTTTCGTAGAACTGCTGACAGGCTTTTTTGAGTGTGTGTGTGTGTGGCTGTAGACTATCGAGAATAGACGATAGAGAAGAGGCAAAGGCAATGTGAATACAGGTTACAGAAAGATACACTATCGGTATCATGCAGGTTAATGAATAGGGAGGTGAAACTGCAGGCCTGTACGCAGGCCTGCACACGCACGGACACACAATAGACGGACCCGAGGCCGTGGTCAGCGTTATCAGCAAGGTCACACCCCCTCACCTGGTCACAGGCGTGAAATGACTCTTCCCTGTTTGTGTTGGTGATAATTACAATAGACCCGCCCAGATTAAACAGCACAGTGCTCTCACCCTGCTAAACACACCCAGATACAATCCGTGACCATGGCCGGCCACCCCAGCCCCTGGAGTGGAACTGACAGTCTATCAGCTTGACGGGGGGAGGTGGCACTTTGTACACATATAGATTGCCTGCGTTGATTTTTTAATTTAAGACTCAATCAACAAAACCACAGGAGGCCGTCGGAAGAAATCCTGAAATCATGGCCCTCCTATCATGGCCCTGCTGAAATCATGGCCCTCCCAATCCCCAGAATTTTAAGCATGTGAAGGTGCTGGACTAGACTATACCCCATACCCCTTCCTGCTCCCCTCAATCTCATGTAACCCGGCCCCAACACTGAAAACATTCAAATGTTCATTTCCTGGCATCTGATTAACACTCCATCCCCTCAAATTCCCACACAAGCAAACTCACTCACACACACACACATAAATATACACACACACACACATAAATATACACACACACACACACGCACACGCACACACACACACACACACACGTAAATACACACACACACGCACACGCACACACACACACGCACTCACACACACACACACACACTGACAAACACACACGTCATCCACCTCTGGAAAACCCGGAGCACATTTATCTTGCTCATTCAAAGATGCTGCAAAATTAACATTGCAGTGCTGGGTGCAGATCAATGGCTCCCTCCACCGATTGTGGCAAAGTGTGAAATGTACCATAAATCTGGTGCAGGAGAGCAGGGGTGGCAGGGCGCTCCTCTCGGGGAGGTGTGGAGGCTGGAACAGGCTCACAGTGACTGGGGGGGCCTGGCTCTTATTGCTACTTCACAACCACCAAGGCCAAGGCTAGTTTTCCCTGTTATAGTTTTTAACAATCACTTTGGCACTAATTTCAGAACCTTGTGGTCATTTTTCAGAACTCTAGACACAAAACTCAAAACGGTCATCACTTGTAACACAGGCTGTCCAATGTTCAGAACATTGCATTGTGCAATCATATCTTTAAAGAAACCTTGCACTTGCAGAATCATTGGTTCAAATAACTTATTTATCATGAAATACCATAGGAACATTAGTTTAGATCACCCACACACAAGATACCGATAGTTTCGCTGTGTAGTTGTTCGTACAATCATTAAATATTGTAGTACAAAATATGTGATACATGTTTCATTATGCTACTACATGTAAATACATCACTGTAAAATAACTAGTAGAGAGAATACTACAGACACAGTGGAATCCTTGAACAAAATATGACATTTATTGATGAAATCCAATAAAATCACAACATTGGTTTCTTTGAATCAAAGCAAAAATAATTAGCAACAAAAAAATAAAAAACAGTTAAAGGTCAAATGCAGTGTTCCTCACCTGGCTTACTGTAAAACATCACTGCAGTGTTCCTCACCTGGCTTACTGTAAAACATCACTGCAGTGTTCCTCACCTGGCTTACTGTAAAACATCACTGCAGTGTTCCTCACCTGGCTTACTGTAAAACATCACTGCAGTGTTCCTCACCTGGCTTACTGTAAAACATCACTGAAGTGTTCCTCACCTGGCTTACTGTAAAACATCACTGCAGTGTTCCTCACCTGGCTTACTGTAAAACATCACTGCAGTGTTCCTCACCTGGCTTACTGTAAAACATTACTGCAGTGTTCCTCACCTGGCTTACTGTAAAACATCACTGCAGTGTTCCTCACCTGGCTTACTGTAAAACATCACTGCAGTGTTCCTCACCTGGCTTACTGTAAAACATCACTGCAGTGTTCCTCACCTGGCTTACTGTAAAACATCACTGCAGTGTTCCTCACCTGGCTTACTGTAAAACATCACTGCAGTGTTCCTCACCTGGCTTACTGTAAAACATCACTGCAGTGTTCCTCACCTGGCTTACTGTAAAACATCACTGCAGTGTTCCTCACCTGGCTTACTGTAAAACATCACTGCAGTGTTCCTCACCTGGCTTACGGTAAAACATCACTGCAGTGTTCCTCACCTGGCTTACTGTAAAAAGCTAAACAAAATATTGATTACTGTACTTCTATATTTCCATCAACTCTGTCTTGTGGATTTGGCCACAGGTTCTCATCCACATCACAATGGATGTTTTCATTAGCCAAACATCTTGGGAAGAATCTGCGGGCATGGCGAATCCAGGACTGACACTGGCCTGCCGTGATGTCATTGCATGCGTCATCCATGGCCTGGAGAAGGGCGGCTTGTTTGTGAGGGCGCCTATCATATACTCTTCCACCTCCATGTTGCGAAAAATTCCTCAACCGGGTTAAGGAAAGGAGCGTATGGGGGTAAGTACAGGGTGGTAAATTGTGGATGGGCCTGAAACCATGCTTGCACCATTTGAGCATGGTGGAACCTGACATTATCTCACACAATGACATAGGTCATGCCATCAGCTCTACAGACCTGATTTACCTCATCATGGAAGGTTACATTCGAACAGCAAATCATGTGGCTGCCTGCAACTCAATATATAGAGTATATAGAGTAAAGAGCTTTAGATGTTGTTTGACCAAACATTAGAATGGGCAAGATGCGTAATCTAAGCAACTTTGACCGTGGTATGATTGTTGATGCCACACATGGTGATTCCAGAATCTCAGAAACAGCTGCCTTCCTGGGATTTTTACGCACTACAGCCTCTAGAGTTTACAGAGAATGGTGCTATAAACAAAACACATTCAGTTAGAGGCAGTTTTGCGGACAAAACACCTTGTTAACGAGAGAGGTCAGAGGAGAATGTCCAGACTCATTCAAGCTAACAGAAAGGCCACAATTGGTCAAATGACAGCTGTTTAAAACAGTGGTGTGCAGAAGGGCATCTCTTAACGTACAACACTGTGAATAATTCAGGCTGTTGTGGATGCAAAAGGGGGTCCTACCCAGTACTAGATAGCTGTACCTAATAAAGTGGCCGGTGAGTGTACAGTAATGTCAAATCTGAAAATATGGTCTGGAAAAGTGGTACATGGGACCATAGAAACAGTGTCTGATAAAGAATGATGAAAAATTACATCCATAGATAATGTAGTCCAATTGGTTCATGTTCCACAGTAATTGGTGTCAACGGATCTCATTATCCTGAAACTTTCATGATCTAAACATGGAATATTGTTCGTCAGTTTCTGTAAAACTCTGCATCAAGAGTAACACAACAGTTACTTATCATTTTGAGCAGTTGTATCAATTGATAGTTAGATCATTGTAATGAAATGAATAGACAGTCATTTCAGATGTAATGTGTGAATTGCATTTTGAAATGGTAATACTTTGATGTTAAGTTGTGTCATTTTGAACAGGTGATTTTAGTTCAATGAACAAATGATCTTAGCTTTATGTGTATTGTATCCAAGGAATTGGAAAAAGTGTTTGCATTTTGATCATTGGTTGTGAGTTTTGTGTCTAGAGTTTTGAAAAAGGACATCAAGGTTCCAAAATTAGTGCCAAAGTGATTGTAAAAAACTGTAATCATCTATCAATCAAATGTATGCATAAAGCCCTTCTTACGTCAGCTGATGTAACAAAGTGCTGTACAGAAACCTAGCCTAAAAACCCAAAACAGCAAGCAATGCAGGTGTAGAAGCACGGTGGCTAGGAAAAACTCCCTAGATAGGCCGGAACCTAGGAAGAAACCTAGAGGATAACCAGGCTATGGGGGGTGGCCAGTCCTCTTCTGGCTGTGCCGGGTGGAGATTATAACAGAACATGGCCAAGATGTTAGTCAATCTTGGGGTCAGTTTCATTTCAATTTTGGCAGTTCAGGAAGTAGACTGACATTGTTCTTATGAAGAAGCATTAGGTAAAATTGGAATTGGAATTATAATTTCAGTTCACTGAATTGACTGGATTGAAATAGAATGTGGACTCTAACCCCGCTGACCATGTGTTCTGACTAGAGGGTGACTATGTACCCTGTAAGGACAGTCTTTAACTAAGTGACTATAAGGTTATATCTGTGCAAAGCATAGTTCTGAGATATTGAGTATCAAAGTTTTCACATCTCAGGTCTCAGAACTGTTTTGTAGTGAATTCTTCTTTCATAACCCATTAAGGTCCTCACCTTAAAGGTACGTAAAGTGCAGAGTATCAAAATCCTGAGACATTTGTAAATCTGTTTTCGTAGGGTGGCGCAATCGCAGATAGAGCCTTGTAGTTCGGAAATGTCAATCTGGGTTCAGCCATGTGGTCCTACAGTAGCCGGCACAGAACTTTACAATTATTTAAAGGTCAATCAAAAAGAAGTATAGACATGTAATGATTAAATAAAGATAATACCCTTCATTATTTCCAATCACATCATCAAACATGCTAATTCATCTTCGTTACACAATTGTGAAAGTGATAGTTCACTAAAACGACAAATACACTATATCGTTTGGAGCACTAGTAACATTGCTAGTGCTTACTTCTGGATAAGTAAACTGCGATATATCTTTCTGGTCTCTGACACCAAAAGTCAGTAAATTGCTCGCTAGTTATCAATAAAATGTGTTAAGTTTGTACATTTTTGTGAAACAGCCCTTCCATAGAGGTTTTTTCGTGTTGCTATAGAACAGGACCAAAAACAACAACGCCTCTCTAATAGGCTTTTTAAAAAGATCTAATGCACCTGTACTTGTATTTGTCTTTTATTTCTTTTTATCATACAGACCTTTTCAGTTATGGCCATTCTTCCGAAAAGTGGTGAAACATATATAAGTCATTACAAAAGAGGACCAGAACCAAAGACTTGGGACTTGGGATCTCAGAACTGTTTTGTGTTGTCTTCCTCTTTCATGACTCAATAAGTACATCACCTTACATACAGTTATTTTTGACTGACAACTCAGTATTGTGTGATTGGATTATCAGATAGAACCTTATAGTCCCAATGTCTCGACTAGGGCCCAGAGTTTTTCGTAGTCAGGTTACTAGGCAGGGAAGAACTGAAGCCCCAAGGCCTGAGGCTGGGATCACAGTCTGTTGTACCACCAGTGGATGAAGACCTATGGGTCCTGGCTGTGGCAAACAAACACTTCTCAGGTAAACGGTGCAGGTCCGCCCAGGTCAGAGGGTCATCGCTCTCCTATTTGCTTACTGATAAGATAATCATTTGTTTGAGATTATCTGGAGGGGGTGGAGGGTCTGGGCTCCTTTTAGGTAGCAGTTCACAAAGGGTCAATTTATGGTCAACTGGAGGGGAAAGGGCATGTTCCAGGGAAGGTCAAATCTTTGGTTCACAGCAGATCTGGTTTTGCTGTCAGTTTGTTGTTGTATCTTATAAATGGTATTGCATGGTGTTTTTTTTCTGCAGATAAAAAGATTCCTAATCTTGGCCTATATATGCAGTGTATGGCAGCACTAGTGGTTAGAAGAGAATTGTGGCAGTAATTCAAAGGTCATGTTGATGTGCCCTTGAGCAAGGCACTTAACCCCAAATCAAATCAAATCAAATGTATTTATATAGCCCTTCGTACATCAGCTGACATCTTGAAGTGATGTACAGAAACCCAGCCTAAAACCCAAAACAACAAGCAATGCAGGTGTAGAAGCACGGTGGCTTGGAAAAACTCCATAGAAAGGCCAAAACCTAGGAAGAAACCTAGAGAGGAACCAGGCTATGAGGGGTGGCCAGTCCTCTTCTGGCTGTGCAGGGTGGAGATTATAACAGAACATGGCCAAGATGTTCAAATGCTCATAAATGACCAGCAGGGTCAGATAATAATACCCCAATCGCTCCTGTAAGTTGCTCTGGATAAGGGTGTCTGCTAAAATGACACAAATATCTAGAATTAAGTAAAAGTACTGTACATGTGAAAACACCCATTGCTGTCCTTTACGTACCGTCCGTGTTAGCGTGTGCATTTCTATGTGTGTTACTGCGGGGGCGACAGGGTAGCCTAGTGGTTAGAGCGGTGGACTAGTAACTGCAAGGTTGCAAGTTCAAATCCCTGAGCTGACAAGGTACAAATCTGTCATTCTGCCCCTGAACAGGCAGTTAACCCACTGTTCCTAGGCTGTCATTGAAAATAAGGATTTGTTCATAACTTAAATAAAGGTCAAATAAAAAACTGCGTGTGTGAGCGTGTGCTCGTCTGCACCTCCTCGTGGGAATGCTAGTGGACGCACCCTCTTCAGATTGACACGGCAGCTGTTCAACCCTGACCAGAATGATCCTGTGCCTTTCTGAAACACGGGGGAAAGATCATTGTCTAATAACCAGGATATCTCCACTAACTAAGCAGTGAAAATAGGGCTGAGGGGGCAAAAACCCCTCCCTTTGTCAACTCCTCTAAGCATGCTATCACGGACACTTTGGGCTCTGCGTCCCAAATGGCACCCTCTTCCCTATGTAGGGCACAAGTTTTTGACCAGGTCTCGTAGGCTCTGATCAAAAGAAGTGCACTATGTGGGGAATAGCGTATCATTTGGAATGCAGGCCTGTGTAATAGGACTCTGCCAGCCTGTTCCTAAGGACCCTTGGCGGTATGAAGGTTGCCTGTAATGTGGATAGCTAGCACCTCATCCTAAGCCATTACTCTAAACTTGGTTGAGGGTGGAGGTCTTTGGGGGGGGGTTGAGCTCCCCCCGCCTAGCCGGAATAAGAATTGTGTCTAAATGACTTGGCATGGAAATGATGTTGATGAAGCTTGGGGCTGTTGCTCACACTCAGGCAAGGTCAGGCATCCAGCTGTCAGCTCACGTTTGGGACTAATCGTTTATATGCCCGGGCCACTCTCCCTCCGTTCCCTTCACTCTCTCAGCATCTGCCACACACACCTCTCCCTCTCACTTCAACTCAACCACCTCTCCTTCCCCTTTCTTTATTTTCCCTCCGTCTACCCTCCTCCATTTTCTCAAAAGCTGCCCGGCTTCCACACCTTTCTCCACCCTTTATCCGCCACCTCTCTAACATCCCTCCGAAAGAGTTCATGTCCACAGAGCATGTCCCCAAATGACCACCCCTGTCATCTCATTCATAACGAGGCCTGCTAATGGAGAGAAGTGTTTAGAAACAGGAGAGCTTTGACCTTGGCCTGCCATCGCTGATCTTTCACATTACAAATGACATCCCTCCCAGGCTGGCAGGCTGCTCTCATTGGGACTCATAACCGTCCACTGAGTAGCATGCTATAGTTAGCAGTCGACCGTGAGATCCATCTACTATTGGGCTGCATGACGGACAGCACCAGATTATGTGCGAATGTATTTTAGCGAATTGTGAGGAAAAGGGATTTATGTGCAATTGACTCATTGACACACGCTCGTACGCACATATGCGTACATGCACACGTTTGTTTTGGGGAAGATGACGCCTGGAGAAAATAAGATAGATATTCCTTTATGGTCCATCTGAACCACTCTCCCCCACAAACTATTAACACTGACCCCTAACTCCCCATTCCTCCCCCTCCCATCTCCATCCATGCCCTTACAATAGACCACCACCACCATTGCCACAACCACTGCCCTTCTCTCCTGCCCCGTCTGCCCTGGCCCAAGCCACGTAGAAATGTGGCAGGTTGCAGAGTTCAAGTCCTCCGAAATGTGAATCGAAACAGCTGCCTCTAATCACTTGCACAAGCCGGGCTTAAGGGCCTCTCCATTTCACCCCTCATCTGCCTGGAATTTTGAATTTCCTGAGCAGAGATCAAATGGCACCCGGAGTCACTGAGGCCTTTGATATACGGACACCCATCTCGCCGGCCCTTCTGCATTGGGATTTACGCTTGACAACACACTCAGTGTCACCTCAACTCCCGATGCAGGACCCCTGGAAACATTGGGCCCCTTTGACGGCCTGCCCAGAAGTTATTTATTAAATTTGTTGTGCCATGATATTGTTTCGCCAGGCCACTTAGTTTTGGATTGCAATTATGTGCTTCATTTCACCTGCTGGTGTTCCTTTACCCCCCAAGGATCAAGGGCACCACATTGTCTTTAATTACTTCATAACAAGGGTCATGCCTTTAAGGGCCATGCCAATAGTACCATACTCACAGCAATGGCCGCTCTGCTCTCCTACCTCTCCTGCAGTCATCACAATACACATCTCCCATCGGATCAAACACATCAACAACCTCCTTCCTCATGAAGCACACTTGAAGCCCATGTGACACGTGTCAATAAGGACATTTGTTCCCGTTTCAGGACAGTAAATAAAAGTTGGAGATTGGGGGAATTGCAGAATTCCTCGCTTGTTAGCCTCATATGGAGGGTATTAGCTGCGTGGGCTGATTGACAGCTGCTCCTGTGATTAGCCGGAGGGAGAGGGAGTGGGAGATCGGACTCTATTAGATCCCAGGTAATAAGGAGAGGCTGTCCACAGCAGGCAATGAGATGCTATCTGGACTGGCTGTGGCCTGTGGATTAGCGGATGTGAGTGGGTCAGGCCTCTCCTCTTTTCTCCTCTGTGTGGGGAACTCAGCTCCTGCCTGTCTGCTGGCTATGAGGGATCACTGACAGATAGGATACCTCACACAAGTGTATGGAGTGTGCGTGTACCCACAAACGCACAGGCACACAAGCATGCTCACACACAGACACAGAAATGCGCACGCACGCACTCTTACACAAACACACACAAAACACACACTTTTTTTTCCGTTTTTGGTTTCTTATTCTGAAATAACAACGAGAATACAACTGAAATATCTGGAACTTGATTCCTTCTCCCTTGTGTCTGACTCGGTTGATGTTAGTTTGCTGCGCTGCGCAAAGTTCCTACGCTGTTGGATGCAATTGTAGGGCTGTGGATTCTGTGGTGATTAAAGCTGTCGCGTCACATTGAACGAGAAATGAAGGTAGTATTCAAAGCCTTGGGCTTGTCATTGCGTTAGAAACCTCGGGTTTGTCATTGCGTTAGAAGCCTTGGGCTTGTCATTGCGTTAGAAGCCTCGGGTTTATCATTGCGTTAGAAGCCTTGGGCTTGTCATTGCGTTAGAAGCCTCGGGCTTGTCATTGCGTTAGAAGCCTCGGTTTGTCATTGCGTTAGAAGCCTTGGGTTTGTCATTGCGTTAGAAGCCTCGGGCTTGTCATTGCGTTAGAAGCCTCGGTTTGTCATTGCGTTAGAAGCCTCGGGTTTGTCATTGCGTTAGAAGCCTCGGGTTTGTCATTACGTTAGAAGCCTTGGGCTTGTCATTGCGTTAGAAGCCTCGGGTTTGTCATTGCGTTAGAAGCCTTGGGCTTGTCATTGCGTTAGAAGCCTTGGGCTTGTCATTGCGTTAGAAGCCTCGGGTTTGCCATCACGTTAGACATTCATTGACCTCTTCAGACTATATTCTTACTTGGACAAAGAAGGTGTCCGTCCGATCAAACATCTATTTACTCTGTCTGTGTAGGCTATTACAAATAAGCTAAAAACCCAGAATCTAGCAGCACTAAAGGAAAGGTTTTTCCAATGTTGAAAACATTGCCCATTTGATGCTCTATCACGGTTCATGGGAGCCAAAGGGTGAGAAGCAAAGGGTGAAAATTGCCTTCCACGGAGCCTTGACGAGGCTGCTGCTGAGAGGCAACGGATGAAAATGGCCTTCCACAATGCCTTGACGAGGCTGCTGATTTAAGGCCTTTGTTGTCATTAAAATAATTCATTACCAGTGAACGTTTTGCCTAAACAATGAGTCAGATGGCCTTTCTGTTTTCTTCAAAAGGAGCTGAAGAGGTGCGGAGTCGAGTGGGAGAATGAATCTTTGTGCGTGTTTTATTTTCTTCAGCGCTAAAGCTAAATGACTTCATGCCTGAAACCACAGGGGAGATTGGAGGGCCACTGGACTATCAGAATTTATTTTCCGAGGTGGATTGTGTTGCTGTGTGTATGTGTGGGGAGGGAGGAAGGGAGGGACGGGACTGAGAAAAGAGGGAAATTGATGCCATGTTATGCAGTTTTTTTGCACTTGGGATCCTCCCAACCTGCAATTAAATAAATCACAGCAATAACAGAGCCTTTGCATTCACCCACCACTGCTAGAAGTGCAACTGACCACTTTTTGACCTCTTTGTGTGGGACACCCCCTGACCTCCACTCACAGGTTCAAACAGTCAATTGCAGGTCACTAGCAGAGCACTGGGTGTTTAGGGTATGTGCACATATGTGTGTATGTGTGGGGGGGGGGGACAGTCACGCTGATCCTCATCTAATTGATGCTTAGAATAAATGACCTACAGACTAGCCCTTACCATCCCTTGGTATTTTCTCATTCTCCATGTCCCCACTAGCACCCCCCAACCCCTCTCCCAAACATAATTTCCAACATGAGCCAACTGCACATGCCAGCTGATGAGGATGAGGTTACACACGCTCCCACCATAACCCCCCCATCCCAAACCCAGCTGTGCTCTCTCTCTCTCTCTCTCTCTCGCTGTCCCTCTCACCATCTAGTTCTCTCTTTCTCTCTCTCGCTTTCTCTCTCTCTCGTTCTCTCTCCCTCTCGCAATCGCTCTCTCTCTGTCTCGCTCTCTCTTTCTCCTCTCTGTCTCTCTCTCTCTGTTCATTCCCCCTCTCCTGTCCCAGTCACCAGGTTGGCCATCTATCTGTCTAATGAGCACCATAGACAGGTTTAAACAGTTGTCAAACATTCCTCCATGGGCCATTACTTGTACTCTGCTGTGGATGTGGGGTAAACAACACACCCAAATGCAGTAAACTGCTGCAAAGACATAGTAGAGGGAGAGAGAGAGGGAGATGTAGAGAAATCCGTGAGAGCAAGAGAAAGAGAGATAGAGAGAAAGAGAGGGGGGGTGGTAATGGAGAACAAGAATGGGAAAGATGAAGAGAGTGGCATAAGGGATGAAGAAAAACAGAAGGCGAGAGATAAATTAAAAAGAAGAGAGCCATAACAACTGTGAGAGGTATCCATTCAGATTTTTCCCTGCTTTGTCTTAAGGCCTCTGTTAATAACCTTGGCCAAAGGCTAGATTTATAGCACTGGAGGCCCTGGATCCCTTAGTGAATGTTAGCTCTAGGGAGAAGGCACGCCCCTGGTCCTTCTGTCATTCTGTCCCCTCCCCTGACTAATGCTGCATTCGTAACCATGTGGGAAGTGGGAATTTACCACATACGACTGGGAAAAATCCACTTGAACGGCCCTCTAACTGGTAATTGCTAGTGGGAAACTCATCTATCATCCTGTGCTCCCACTTCTCCCACATGCTGACCCCTGACATCACCTACTAAGGAGATTACCTCGATAACAGCATTTTCAGCCGTTAAAATTCAACAACAAAACATAATGTATCAAAACAACATCTATTAATATGGTTTTTGAACGCCATAATGTTTACAAGCACGATACGTAGCTTTTAGGCCATTAGCCAATCAGCGTTTCTAAACAAGTTCAAGGCAAGTAAATGTATCCAACTGGTATTTACGACTTCACAACTGGTCAATTCCCACCTCCCTCTTCCTTACGACTACAGAAAAAAGTCTAACCCAGTCTCCGCCAGCCCTAACACATGTCCCTGGTTGAAACAGCCAAACGCCCTGGTCCATCAGTAACACCTTCTCTGACCCCCTAGCTTCACCACACCGCCTACACTTAGGACAGATATCAGGTAGCTGGCCTGATTAACCAAACAAGAAATACCCCACATACGTCTGGTGAATACGCGTACGCGTGTGTGAGCGGCCTGTTACAGGGCCAAGGGGGTTACAATAATAACTCATTGTGCTTGCAATGAGTGGTGGAGATGTGTCAGAGCTGGTTCTATCTCCACAGATGGCCTAGCACCGGGAACTCTCGCTCTCTCCCCCAGAATTTTACTGCTTGTTTGTTTAGCGGAGCACAGGGAGCATGTGTTTTAGATATGGGAACAGCATCCAGTCTCACTCACATGTCAGGATCCCTCTCACACAATACACGTCCCCACCACTCCACCCCCCGGCCCTGCACACCGATAAAGGCTTTCGCCTGCTTTGGTTCGGCTGGCACCCAGCCCAACTGGCCTAGGTAAACCAAACTACTGTGCTTGCATACTCCCTTAAAATGACTTTGCTTGAAAAATGAAAAAAGAAAGAGGCAATAGTACTGCTTGTCCGTCTTGAGACACCGTAGCTAATATACACTTCCTCACAATCATCCGAATTAGTCGAGGATAAGGCAAGAAAACTGTTGTTAGTTTTTAGTC